>NC_051308.1:11056222-11236207 GCF_015220235.1 Choloepus didactylus
CATCAATATGTTTCATACAAGAACTCATCTTAGACACAGCGTAGGACACAAAGAAACACTGAAAGTGAATGGATGGAAAAAAATATTTCATGCAAGCTACAGCCAAAAGGAAAGCAGGTGTAGCAATATTAATCTCAGATAAAATAGACTTCAAATGCAGGGATGTTTTGAGAGACAAAGAAGGCCACTACATACTAATAAAAGGGGCAATTCAGCAAGAAGAAATAACAATCGTAAATGTCTATGCACCCAATCAAGGTGCCACAAAATACATGAGAGAAAACATTGGCAAAACTAAAGGAAGCAATGATGTTTCCACAATAATTGTGGGAGACTTCAACACATCACTCTCTCCTATAGATAGATCAACCAGACAGAAGACCAATAAGGAAATGAAACCTAAAACAATCTGATAAATGAATTAGATTTAACAGACAATCTACAGGACATTACATCCCAAATCAACAGGATACACATACTTTTCTAGTGCTCACGGAACTTTCTCCAGAATAGATCATATGCTGGGACATAAAACAAGCCTCAATAATTTAAAAAGATTGAAATTATTCAAAGCACATTCTCTGACCACAATGGAATACAATTAGAAGTCAATAAACCATCAGAGACTTAGAAAATTCACAAATACCTGGAGGTTAAACAACACACTCCTAAACAATCAGTGGGTTAAAGAAGAAATAGCAAGAGAAATTGCTAAATATATAGAGATGAATGAAAATGAGAACACAACATACCAAAACCTATGGGATTGCAGCAAAAGCAGTGCTAAGGGGGAAATTTATAGCACTAAACGCATATATTAAAAAGGAAGAAAGAGCCAAAATCAAAGAACTAATGGATCAACTGAAGAAGCTAGAAATGAACAGCAAACCAATCCTAAACCAAGTAGAAGAAAAGAAATAACAAGGATTAAAGCAGAAATAAATGACATAGAGAACAAAAAAACAATAGAAGGATAAATATCACCAAAAGTTGGTTCTTTGAGAAGATCAACAAGATTGACAAGCCCCTAGCTAGACTGACAAAATCAAAAAGAGAGAAGACCCATATAAACAAAATAATGAATGAAAAAGGTGACATAACTGCAGATCCTGAAGAAATTAAAAAATTATAAGAGGATATTATGAACAACTGTATGGCAACAAACTGGATAATGTAGAAGAAATGGACAATTTCCTGGAAACATATGAACAACCTAGACTGACCAGAGAAGAAATAGAAGACCTCAACCAACCCATCACAAGCAAAGAGATCCAATCAGTCATCAAAAATCTTCCCACAAATAAATGCCCAGGGCCAGATGGCTTCACAGGGGAATTCTACCAAACTTTCCAGAAAGAACTGACACCAATCTTACTCAAACTCTTTCAAAACATTGAAAAAAATGGAACACTACCTAACTCATTTTATGAAGCTAACATCAATCTAATACCAAAACCAGGCAAAGATGCTACAAAAAAGGAAAACTACCGGCCAATCTCCCTAATGAATATAGATGCAAAAATCCTCAACAAAATACTTGCAAATCGAATCCAAAGACACATTAAAAAATCATACACCATGACCAAGTGGGGTTCATTCCAGGCATGCAAGGATGGTTCAACATAAGAAAAACAATCAATGTATTACAACACATTAAAAACTCGAAAGGGAAAAATCAATTGATCATCTCAATAGATGCTGAAAAAGCATTTGACAAAATCCAACATCCCTTTTTGATAAAACACTTCAAAAGGTAGGAATTGAAGGAAACTTCCTCAACATGATAAAGAGCATATATGAAAAACCCACAGCCAGCATAGTACTCAATGGTGAGAGACTGAAAGCCTTCCCTCTAAGATCAGGAACAAGACAAGGATGCCCGCTGTCACCACTGTTATTCAACATTGTGCTGGAAGTGCTAGCCAGGGCAATCCGGCAAGACAAAGAAATAAAAGGCATCCAAATTGGAAAAGAAGAAGTAAAACTGTCATTGTTTGCAGATGATATGATCTTATATCTAGAAAACCCTGAGAAATCAACGATACACCTACTAGAGCTAATAAACAAATTTAGCAAAGTAGCGGGATACAAGATTAATGCACATAAGTCAGTAATGTTTCTATATGCTAGAAATGAACAAACTGAAGAGACACTCAAGAAAAAGATACCATTTTCAATAGCAACTAAAAAAATCAAGTACCTAGGAATAAACTTAACCAAAGATGTAAAAGACCTATACAAAGAAAACTACATAACTCTACTAAAAGAAATAGAAGGGGACCTTAAAAGATGGAAAAATATTCCATGTTCATGGATAGGAAGGCTAAATGTCATTAAGATGTCAATTCTACCCAAACTCATCTACAGATTCAATGCAATCCCAATCAAAATTCCAACAACCTACTTTGCAGACTTGGAAAAGCTAGTTATCAAATTTATTTGGAAAGGGAAGATGCCTCGAATTGCTAAAGACACTCTAAAAAAGAAAAACGAAGTGGGAGGACTTACACTCCCTGACTTTGAAGCTTATTATAAAGCCACAGTTGCCAAAACAGCATGGTACTGGCACAAAGATAGACATATAGATCAATGGAATCGAATTGAGAATTCAGAGATAGACCCTCAGATCTATGGCCGACTGATCTTTGATAAGGCCCCCAAAGTCACCGAACTGAGCCATAATGGTCTTTTCAACAAATGGGGCTGGGAGAGTTGGATATCCATATCCAAAAGAATGAAAGAGGACCCCTACCTCACCCCCTACACAAAAATTAACTCAAAATGGACCAAAGATCTCAATATAAAAGAAAGTACCATTAAACTCCTAGAAGATAATGTAGGAAAACATCTTCAAGACCTTGTATTAGGAGGCCACTTCCTAGACTTTACACCCAAAGCACAAGCAACAAAAGAGAAAATAGATAAATGGGAACTCCTCAAGCTTAGAAGTTTCTGCACCTCAAAGGAATTTCTCAAAAAGGTAAAGAGGCAGCCAACTCAATGGGAAAAAATTTTTGGAAACCATGTATCTGACAAAAGACTGATATCTTGCATATACAAAGAAATCCTACAACTCAATGACAATAGTACAGACAGCCCAATTATAAAATGGGCAAAAGATATGAAAAGACAGTTCTCTGAAGAGGAAATACAAATGGCCAAGAAACACATGAAAAAATGTTCAGCTTCACTAGCTATTAGAGAGATGCAAATTAAGACCACAATGAGATACCATCTAACACCGGTTAGAATGGCTGCCATTAAACAAACAGGAAACTACAAATGCTGGAGGGGATGTGGAGAAATTGGAACTCTTATTCATTGTTGGTGGGACTGTATAATGGTTCAGCCACTCTGGAAGTCAGTCTGGCAGTTCCTTAGAAAACTAGAGATAGAGCTACCATTCGATCCAGCGATTGCACTTCTCGGTATATACCCGGAAGATCGGAAAGCAGTGACACGAACAGATATCTGCACGCCAATGTTCATAGCAGCATTATTCACAATTGCCAAGAGATGGAAACAACCCAAATGTCCTTCAACAGATGAGTGGATAAATAAAATGTGGTATATACACACGATGGAATACTACGCGGCAGTAAGAAGGAACGATCTGGTGAAACATATGACAACATGGATGAACCTTGAAGACATAATGCTGAGCGAAATAAGCCAGGCACAAAAAGAGAAATATTATATGCTACCACTAATGTGAACTTTGAAAAATGTAAAACAAATGGTTTATAATGTAGAATGTAGGGGAACTAGCAGTAGAGAGCAATTAAGGAAGGGGGAACAATAATCCAAGAAGAACAGATAAGCTATTTAACGTTCTGGGGATGCCCAGAAATGACTATGGTCTGTTAATTTCTGATGGATGTAGTAGGAACAAGTTCACTGAAATGTTGCTATAGTATGTAACTTTCTTGGGGTAAAGTAGGAACATGTTGGAAGTTAAGCAGTTATCTTAGGTTAGTTGTCTTTTCTTACTCCCTTGCTATGGTCTCTTTGAAATGTTCTTTTATTGTATGTTTGTTTTCTTTTTAACTTTTTTTTTCATACAGTTGATTTGAAAAAAGAAGGGAAAGTTAAAAAAAAAAAAAAAAGAAAAAAGACAAACAAGGAAAAAAAAAAAAAAAACGATGTAGTGCCCCCTTGAGGAGCCTGTGGAGAATGAAGGGGTATTCGCCTACCCCACCTCCATGGTTGCTAACATGACCACAGACATAGGGGACTGGTGGTTTGATGGGTTGAGCCCTCTACCATAAGTTTTACCCTTGGGAAGACGGTTGCTGCAAAGGAGAGGCTAGGCCTCCCTGTATTTGTGCCTAAGAGTCTCCTCCTGAATGCCTCTTTGTTGCTCAGATGTGGCCCTCTCTCTCTGGCTAAGCCAACTTGAAAGGTGAAATCACTGCCCTCCCCCCTACGTGGGATCAGACACCCAGGGAAGTGAATCTCCCTGGCAACGTGGAATATGACTCCCGGGGAGGAATGTAGACCCGGCATCGTGGGATGGAGAACATCTTCTTGACCAAAAGGGGGATGTGAAAGGAAATGAAATAAGCTTCAGTGGCAGAGAGATTCCAAAACGAGCCGAGAGATCACTCTGGTGGGCACTCTTACGCACACTTTAGACAACCTTTTTTAGGTTCTAAAGAATTGGGGTAGCTGGTGGTGGATACCTGAAACTATTAAACTACAACCCAGAACCCATGAATCTCGAAGACAGTTGTATAAAAATGTAGCTTATGAGGGGTGACAGTGGGATTGGGAATGCCATAAGGACCAAACTCCACTTTGTCTAGTTTATGGATGGATGTGTAGAAAAGTAGGGGAAGCAAACAAACAGACAAAGGTACCTAGTGTTCTTTTTTACTTCAATTGCTCTTTTTCACTCTAATTATTATTCTTGTTATTTTTGTGTGTGTGCTAATGAAGGTGTCAGGGATTGATTTAGGTGATGAATGTACAACTATGTAATGGTACTGTAAACAATCGAAAGTACAATTTGTTTTGTATGACTGCGTGGTATGTGAATGTATCTCAATAAAATGATGATTAAAAAAATAAAATAAAATAAAATAAAATACAGGAAAAAAAAAACAAACAAACAAACAAAAAAAAAGCACATACATGGGAGGCGGGGCAAGATGGCAGACTGGTGAGCTGTATGTTTTAGTTACTCCTCCAGGAAAGTAGGTAGAAAGCCAGGAACTGCGTGGACTGGACACCACACAGCAATCTGACTTTGGGCATACTTCATACAACACTCATGAAAACGTGGAACTGCTGAGATCAGCGAAATCTGTAAGTTTTTGCGGCCAGGGGACCCGCGCCCCTCCCTGCCAGGCTCAGTCCCGGGGGAGGAGGGGCTGTCAGCTCCGGGAAGGAGAAGGGAGAACTGCAGTGGCAGCCCTTATCGGAAACTCATTCTACTGATCCAAAATCCAACCATAGATAGACTGAGACCAGACACCAGAGAATCTGAGAGCAGCCAGCCCAGCAGAGAGGAGACAGGCATAGAAAAAAAACAACACGAAAAACTCCAAAATAAAAGCGGAGGATTTTTGGAGTTCTGGTGAACATAGAAAGGGGAAGGGCCCTGAGGCGCATATGCAAATCCCGAAGAAAAGCTGATCTCTCTGCCCTGTGGACCTTTCCTTAATGACCCTGGTTGCTTTGTCTCTTAGCATTTCAATAACCCATTAGATCTGTGAGGAGTGCCCTTTTTTTTTTAATACTTTTTTGTTTTTCTAAAACAATTACTCTAAGAAGCCCAATGCAGAAAGCCTCAAAGACTTGCAATTTGGGCAGGTCAAGACAAGAGCAGAACTAAGGAGACCTCTGAGACAAAAGGCAATAATCCAGTGGCTGAGAAAATTCACTAAACACCACAACTTCCCAAGAAAAGGGGGTGTCCGCTCACAGCCATCATCCTGGTGGACAGGAAACACTCTTGCCCATCGCCAGCCCCATAGCCCAGAGCTGCCCCAGACAACCCAGTGTGATGGAAGTGCTTCAAATAACAGGCACACACCACAAAACTGGGCGTAGACATTAGCCTTCTCTGCAACTTCAGCTGATTGTCCCAGAGTTGGGAAGGTGGAGCAGTGTGAATTAACAAAGCCCTATTCAGCCACCATTTCAGCAGACTGGGAGCCTCCCTACACAGCCCAGCAGCCCAGAACTGCCCTGGGGGGACGGCACTCACCTGTGACATAGCACAGTCATCCCTCAACAGAGGACCCGGGGTGCACGGCCTGGAAGAGGGGCCCACTTGCAAGTATCAGGAGCCATACGCCAATACCAAGGACTTGTGGGTCAGTGGCAGAGACAAACTGTGGCAGGACTGAACTGAAGGATTAGACTATTGCAGCAGCTTTAAAACTCTAGGATCACCAGGGAGATTTGATTGTTAGAGCCACCCCCCCTCCCTGATTGCCCAGAAACATGCCCCATATACAGGGCAGGCAACACCAACTACACACGCAAGCTTGGTACACCAATTGGACCCCATAACCCTTACTCCCCCACTCACCAAAAAGGCTAAGCAGGGGAGAACTGGCTTGTGGAGAACAGGTGGCTCGTGGACGCCACCTGCTGGTTAGTTAGAGAAAGTGTACTCCACGAAGCTGTAGATCTGATAAATTAGAGATAAGGACTTCAATTGGTCTACAAATCCTAAAAGAACCCTATCAAGTTCAGCAAATGCCACGAGGCCAAAAACAACAGAAAATTATAAAGCATATGAAAAAACCAGACGATATGGATAACCCAAGCCCAAGCACCCAAATCAAAATACCAGAAGAGACACAGCACCTAGAGCAACTACTCAAAGAACTAAAGATGAACAATGAGACCATAGTACGGGAGATAAAGGAAATCAAGAAGACCCTAGAAGAGCATAAAGAAGACATTGCAAGACTAAATAAAAAAATGGATGATCTTATGGAAATTAAAGAAACTGTTGACCAAATTAAAAAGATTCTGGACACTCACAGTACAAGACTAGAGGAAGTTGAACAACGAATCAGTGACCTCGAAGATGACAGAATGGAAAATGAAAGCATAAAAGAAAGAATGGGGAAAAAAATTGAAAAAATCGAAATGGACCTCAGGGATATGATAGATAATATGAAACGTCCAAATATAAGACTCATTGCTGTCCCAGAAGGGGAAGAAAAGGGTAAAGGTCTAGGAAGAGTATTCAAAGAAATTATTGGGGAAAACTTCCCAAATCTTCTAAACAACATAAATACACAAATCATAAATGCTCAGCGAACTCCAAATAGAATAAATCCAAATAAACCCACTCCGAGACATATACTGATCACACTGTCAAACACAGAAGAGAAGGAGCAAGTTCTGAAAGCAGCAAGAGAAAAGCAATTCACCACATACAAAGGAAACAGCATAAGACTAAGTAGTGACTACTCAGCAGCCACCATGGAGGCGAGAAAGCAGTGGTACGATATATTTAAAATTCTGAGTGAGAAAAATTTCCAGCCAAGAATACTTTATCCAGTAAAGCTCTCCTTCAAATTTGAGGGAGAGCTTAGATTTTTCACAGACAAACAAATGCTGAGAGAATTTGCTAACAAGAGACCTGTCCTACTGGAGATACTCAAGGGAGCCCTACAGACAGAGAAACAAAGAAAGGACAGAGAGACTTGGAGAAAGGTTCAGTACTAAAGAGATTCGGTATGCGTACAATAAAGGATATTAATAGAGGGGGAAAAATATGACAAACATAAACCAAAGGATAAGATAGCTGATTCAAGAAATGCCTTCACGGTTATAACGTTGAATGTAAATGGATTAAACTCCCCAATTAAAAGATATAGATTCGCAGAATGGATCAAAAAAAATGAACCATCAATATGTTGCATACAAGAGACTCATCTTAGACACAGGGACACAAAGAAACTGAAAGTGAAAGGATGGAAAAAAATATTTCATGCAAGCTACAGCCAAAAGAAAGCAGGTGTAGCAATATTAATCTCAGATAAAATAGACTTCAAATGCAGGGATGTTTTGAGAGACAAAGAAGGCCACTATGTACTAATAAAAGGGGCAATTCAGCAAGAAGAAATAACAATTGTAAATGTCTATGCACCCAACCAAGGTGCCACAAAATACATGAGAGAAACACTGGCAAAACTAAAGGAAGCAATTGATGTTTCCACAATAATTGTGGGAGACTTCAACACATCACTCTCTCCTATAGATAGATCAACCAGACAGAAGACCCATAAGGAAATTGAAAACCTAAACAATCTGATAAATGAATTAGATTTAACAGACATATACAGGACATTACATCCCAAATCATCAGGATACACATACTTTTCTAGTGCTCACGGAACTTTCTCCAGAATAGATCATATGCTGGGACATAAAACAAGCCTCTATAAATTTAAAAAGATTGAAATTATTCAAAGCACATTCTCTGACCACAATGGAATACAATTAGAAGTCAATAACCATCAGAGACTTAGAAAATTCACAAATACCTGGAGGTTAAACAACACACTCCTAAACAATCAGTGGGTTAAAGAAGAAATAGCAAGAGAAATTGCTAAATATATAGAGACGAATGAAAATGAGAACACAACATACCAAAATCTATGGGATGCAGCAAAAGCAGTGCTAAGGGGGAAATTTATAGCACTAAACGCATATATTAAAAAGGAAGAAAGAGCCAAAATCAAAGAACTAATGGATCAACTGAAGAAGCTAGAAAATGAACAGCAAACCAATCCTAAACCAAGTAGAAGAAAAGAAATAAGGATTAAAGCAGAAATAAATGACATAGAGAACAAAAATACAATAGAGAGGATAAATATCACCAAAAGTTGGTTCTTTGAGAAGATCAACAAGATTGACAAGCCCCTAGCTAGACTGACAAAATCAAAAAGAGAGAAGACCCATATAAACAAAATAATGAATGAAAAAGGTGACATAACTGCAGATCCTGAAGAAATTAAAAAAAATATAAGAGGATATTATAAACAACTGTATGGCAACAAACTGGATAATGTAGAGGAAATGGACAATTTCCTGGAAACATATGAACAACCTAGACTGACCAGAGAAGAAATAGAAGACCTCAACCAACCCATCACAAGCAAAGAGATCCAATCAGTCATCAAAAATCTTCCCACAAATAAATGCCCAGGGCCAGATGGCTTCACAGGGGAATTCTACCAAACTTCCCAGAAAGAACTGACACCAATCTTACTCAAACTCTTTCAAAACTTTGAAGATAATGGAACACTACCTAACTCATTTTATGAAGCTAACATCAATCTAATACCAAAACCAGGCAAAGATGTTACAAAAAAGGAAAACTACCGGCCAATCTCCCTAATGAATATAGATGCAAAAATCCTCAACAAAATACTTGCAAATCGAATCCAAAGACACATTAAAAAAATCATACACCTTGACCAAGTGGGGTTTATTCCAGGCATGCAAGGATGGTTCAACATAAGAAAATCAATCAATGTATTACAACACATTAACAAGTCAAAAGGGAAAATTCTCAATAGATGCTGAAAAAGCATTTGACAAAATCCAACATCCCTTTTTGATAAAAACACTTCAAAAGGTAGGAATTGAAGGAAACTTCCTCCACATGATAAAGACCATATATGAAAAACCCACAGCCAGCATAGTACTCAATGGTGAGAGACTGAAAGCCTTCCCTCTAAGATCAGGAACAAGACAAGGATGCCCGCTGTCACCACTGTTATTCAACATTGTGCTGGAAGTGCTAGCCAGGGCAATCCGCCAAGACAAAGAAATAAAAGGCATCCAAATTGGAAAAGAAGAAGTAAAACTGTCATTGTTTGCAGATGATATGATCTTATATCTAGAAAACCCTGAGAAATCGACGATACAGCTACTAGAGCTAATAAACAAATTTAGCAAAGTAGCGGGATACAAGGTTAATGCACATAAGTCAGTAATGTTTCTATATACTAGAAATGAACAAACTGAAGAGACACTCAAGAAAAAGATACTATTTTCAATAGCAACTATAAAAATCAAGTACCTAGGAATAAGCTTAACCAAAGATGTAAAAGACCTGTACACAGAAAACTACATAACTCTACTAAAGGAAATAGAAGGGGACCTTAAAAGATGGAAAAATATTCCATGTTCATGGATAGGAAGACTAAATGTCATTAAGATGTCAATTCTACCCAAACTCATCTACAGATTCAATGCAATCCCAATCAAAATTCCAACAACCTACTTTGCAGACTTGGAAAAGCTAGTTATCAAATTTATTTGGAAAGGGAAGATGCCTCGAATTGCTAAAGACACTCTAAAAAAGAAAAACGAAGTGGGAGGACTTACACTCCCTGACTTTGAAGCTTATTATAAAGCCACAGTTGCCAAAACAGCATGGTACTGGCACAAAGATAGACATATAGATCAATGGAATCGAATTGAGAATTCAGAGACAGACCCTCAGATCTATGGCCGAATGATCTTTGATAAGGCCCCCAAAGTCACAGAACTGAGTCATAATGGTCTTTTCAACAAATGGGGCTGGGAGAGTTGGATATCCATATCCAAAAGAATGAAAGAGGACCCCTACCTCACACCCTACACAAAAATTAACTCAAAATGGACCAAAGATCTCAACATAAAAGAAAGTACCATAAAACTCCTAGAAGATAATGTAGGAAAACATCTTCAAGACCTTGTATTAGGTGGCCACTTCCTAGACTTTATACCCAAAGCACAAGCAACAAAAGAGAAAATAGATAAATGGGAACTCCTCAAGCTTAGAAGTTTCTGCACCTCAAAGGAATTTCTCAAAAAGGTAAAGAGGCAGCCAACTCAATGGGAAAAAATTTTTGGAAACCATGTATCTGACAAAAGACTGATATCTTGCATATATAAAGAAATCCTACAACTCAATGACAATAGACAGTCGGCCCAATTATAAAATGTGCAAAAGATATGAAAAGACAGTTCTCTGAAAAGGAAATACAAATGGCCAAGAAACACATGAAAAAATGTTCAGCTTCACTAGCTATTAGAGAGATGCAAATTAAGACCACAATGAGATACCATCTAACACCGGTTAGAATGCCTGCCATTAAACAAACAGGAAACTACAAATGCTGGAGGGGATGTGGAGAAATTGGAACTCTTATTCACTGTTGGTGGGACTGTATAATGGTTCAGCCACTCTGGAAGTCAGTCTGGCAGTTCCTTAGAAAACTAGATATAGAGTTACCATTTGATCCAGCGATTGCACTTCTCGGTATATACCCGGAAGATCGGAAAGCAGTGACACGAACAGATATCTGCACGCCAATGTTCATAGCAGCATTATTCACAATTGCCAAAAGATGGAAACAACCCAAATGTCCTTCAACAGATGAGTGGATAAATAAAATGTGGTATATACACACGATGGAATACTACGTGGCAGTAAGAAGGAACGATCTCGTGAAACATATGACAACATGGATGAACCTTGAGGACATAATGCTAAGCGAAATAAGCCAGGCACAAAAAGAGAAATATTATATGCTACCACTAATGTGAACTGTGAAAAATGTAAAACAAATGGCTTATAATGTAGAATGTAGGGGAACTAGCCATAGAGAGCAATTAAGGAAGGGGGGAACAATAATCCAAGAAGAACAGATACGCTATTTAACGTTCTGGGGATGCCCAGGAATGACTATGGTCTGTTAATTTCTGATGGATATAGTAGGAGCAAGTTCACAGAAGTGTTGCTATATTAGGTAACTTTCTTGGGGTAAAGTAGGAACATGTTGGAAGTTAAGCAGTTATCTTAGGTTAGTTGTCTTTTTCTTACTCCCTTGTTATGGTCTCTTTGAAATGTTCTTTTATTGTATGTTTGTTTTCTTTTTAACTTTTTTTTCATACAGTTGATTTAAAAAAGAAGGGAAAGTTAAAAAAAAAAAAAAAAAGGAAAAAAAAAAGATGTAGTGCCCCCTTGAGGAGCCTGTGGAGAATGCAGGGGTATTCGCCTACCCCACCTCCATGGTTGCTAACATGACCACAGACATAGGGGACTGGTGGTTTGATGGGTTGGGCCCTCTACCACAGGTTTTACCCTTGGGAAGACGGTTGCTGCAAAGGAGAGGCTAGGCCTCCGTATGGTTGTGCCTAAGAGCCTCCTCCCGAATGCCTCTTTGTTGCTCAGATGTGGCCCTCTCTCTCTAGCTAAGCCAACTTGAAAGGTGAAATCACTGCCCTCCCCCCTACGTGGGATCAGACACCCAGGGGAGTGAATCTCCCTGGCAACGTGGAATATGACTCCCGGGGAGGAATGTAGACCTGGCATCGTGGGACGAAGAACATCTTCTTGACCAAAAGGGGGAGGTGAAAGGAAATGAAATAAGCTTCAGTGGCAGAGAGAATCCAAAAGGAGCCGAGAGGTCACTCTGTTGGGCACTCTTACGCACACTTTAGACAACCCTTTTTAGGTTCTAAAGAATTTGGGGTAGCTGGTGGTGGATACCTGAAACTATCAAACTACAACCCAGAACCCATGAATCTCGAAGACAGTTGTGTAAAAATGTAGCTTATGAGGGGTGACAAGGGGATTGGGAAAGCCATAAGGACCACACTCCACTTCGTCTAGTTTATGGATGGATGAGTAGAAAAATAGGGGAAGGAAACAAACAGACAAAGGTACCCAGTGTTCTTTTTTACTTCAATTGCTCTTTTTCACTCTAATTATTATTCTTCTTATTCTTGTGTGTGTGCTAATGAAGGTGTCAGGTATTGATTTGGGTGATAAATGTACAACTATGTAATGGTACTGTGAACAATCAAAAGTACGATTTGTTTTGTATGACTGCGTGGTATATGAATATATCTCAATAAAATGAAGATTAAAAAAAAAAAAAGACATAATGCTGAGCAAAATAAGCCAGGCAGAAAAAGAGAGATATTGTATGTTACCACTAATGTGAATTCTGTGAATAATGTACAATGTTTTATACTGTAGAATGTAGGGGACCTAGAGATACCAATTAGTGCAGGGGGAATGATAATCTAATAAGAACAGATAAACTATGGAGGGTAATCTCAAGGTTATGGGAATGCTCAGGAATGATTATGGTTTGTAAACTTTCTTGGATATAGTAAGATCATGTTGGAAGCAATAGAGTTATTTTAGGTTTTTTTTTCTCATTCCATTGTTTTCTTAGGGATTGTTAATTTTCTTGGGGTATGGTAGGAACATGTTGGAAGCAATGTAGTTATTTTAGATTATTTGTTTTTCTTACTCCTCTGTTTGGACATGGTTTATTAATTTTCTTGGGGTATGGTAGGAACATATTAGAAGCAAAGTAGTTATTTTAGGTTATTTGTTTTCCTTAATTCATTGCATTGTTTGAAATGTTGTGGGGTTTTTTTGGTTGTTGTTTGCCTGTTTGTTTTTAATTTTTTGATAAAGTTAAAAAATTGAAAAAAAATCAGTAGAAAAATGGGAGTAAAAACTAAATGACAAGTGGGGTGGGATGGGGGGATGGTTTGGGTGTTCTCTTTTCACTTTTATTTTTTATTCTTGTTCTGATTCTTTCTGATGTAAGGAAAATGTTCAGAAATAGATTGTGGTGATGAACGCATAACTATATGATCATACTGTGAACAGTTGATTGTATACATTGGATGACTGTATGGTTTATGAATATATTTCAATAAAACTGAATTTAAAAAAAAAAAAAAAAAGCACATGCATAACCACAACCCGCCCCCCCTCACTCCCCAATTACAAAGATAAGTTGGCTCTAAAATAAACTGCTGATCTAGTTAGGTGTGGCTTTACTTTATTTCAAAAGATGTTTTTCCTTGGATATTCAACTCTTAGGAAATCCAGGTGAACTGGGCTCCAGGTAGAAGATGTGGTGAATGCTTTTTCTTCCCTTCTCTGTCCACCTAATTGGCTGGTGCTGAAATCTGAGTCTGGGTTTGACAGTACGAGGTCTTTGCAAAGCTTAATCTTTTCCTTGGGAATCCAGCTTCTGGTTTGAACAGTTGACTTTTGTGGGCACCACATCACTAAGCATTAGGCACTGAAGTCATAAAGACGGAAAGACTTTTGGACTCCAGAAGGAGACTTTGCTTAGGAATGATGACACCAATTAAACCAGAAGGTAGCCTCTGGCTTGGAAGCTGCACTGAAGCACTGCTTTCTCTGGCAGAACTCCCAGGCTAATGGAAGCAGAGGCTGGAGAGCAGGCTGTGGGAAATCTGAGGCAGTCGATGGAATGGGCAAAGCCCTAGTTTCTGGGGACTTGGAATTTGAGTTTGGATGTGTCAGAGTTGAAATGTGTAGAAACCACAGTAGCAGATAGAGAATTTAGGCTATTTACTTTTATAAATATTAACCCCTCTTTTAAATTTGTGTTATGAATATTTTTACAGCTTGTTTGCCTTTCTCCTCTCTGTTCATGACATAGTGGAATGTATAAAAGTTTCAATTTTCTGCACAAATCTGTCAATCTTTTTTTCTATAGTTTCTCCTTTGATGGTTTGCTTAGAAAGTCTTTTCTCCTTGGAGTTCCCCCCACACACACTCCCCACTCCGCTTTTTGAGCAAACATTGGGTGTTTTAAATTTTTAGTGAACTTTTTATTTTGAAGTAATTTTAGATTTACAGAAAAGTTGTAGATAGTACAGAGAGCTCCTGTGTATTCTTCATCTGGCTCTCCTAATGTAAACATCTTATGTAACTAGTGCATTTGTCAAAGCTAAGAAATTAACATTGGTGGTAACGTTGTTAACTAAACTCTAGACTTTATTCAGATTTTACGAGTTTTTTTCGCTAATATCCTTTCTGTTTCAGTATCCAATCTAGGCTACCACATTGCATTTAGAAGGGTTGGGTTTTAAAGAGGCAGGACCACAAATGGCAACAAGCTCTGTAAACAGTAGCTATGGTGAAAATCCCACACATGTGTAGAACTTTGTTTTTATAGTTTACAGAATCCTTTCACTTATATAAATGTAATTTATATAGAAACTATTTTTGGCCCCTGTGACCTGTATGCATGCTTTACATGTGTAGGACCACAAGGAACTTGGGCACCAGAAATGCCTTTCAAATTGTTCACTTTCCATTATCCATTCATCATAATTCCCGACGATGTTTTTGCTCTCAGACTGCTACCTCATTCTTTTTCCTGGACTAGAGTGGAATATCAGGATATGTTGTTGCTGGTTTTTTAAGCCCAAGAGAAAAAGTCACCATAACTGTGAAGAAGCTTTTTATGTTTCTGGACATCAAAGGAAGTTAACGCATAAACCCAGCATTTTGGTGCTAGGCATGACCAGTCTTTCAACTTTATTGTCTAGATAAAGCATGTTGTATCTAATCATAATAAAAAAAACATTAGCATATGTAAATGCATCCCTTATTTTTTATGTAGGTTTGAAAAACTCGGTGGCTTGCTTACCCATCTCTTCCCTTGCTTATGTGTGAAGACAGATGAACAAAAGTAAGAGGTGGGGAGGGCAGACAGGAAATTAGATGGGACAGTTTACATGTTGGGTGGTTTCATGCCTACACTGCCTGATAAAAATAGCATTAGCACTGAGTCCTTAGATGCCTCCTAATTTTATTATCCATTGGCTTCTCCACTCACTTGTTAATGTGAGTTGGGCTGAGCTTTCTCACGGGTAACCAATAGCTTCTACTTGTGCATTCAAATCAGCCTCCCGTCTCCTAACTAAAAGCACCTCTAATTTTAAAAATGTTTTAACCTTTTCTGACTTGTAAAACACTACCACCCTGTCTTTCCGTTTAGAAAATAGTGTGAGACCAGTTGCTGTATATGCCTTCAGAGAAGTCAGTGAGAGAGCAGAGAAGAGGTTACTGGCTTTGGTTTTCTGCAACTTGTAACACAACTTCTGTAGAGTTGTTATATTCTGTCCTAACCATTAGAGAGAATCAGTAAATTGTATTGGAAAACCTCCATCCAAGTCAGTAGTAAATTAATAGAAATATAATATTTTAAATCAGATGCTCATTGTAGATTATACGTGGTTTAGTTTGGCCAGCTAGGAGCCTTAGCTTTAGCTTTCTTTCTTTCTTTCTTTTTTTCCTGGTGAGTGTGCTGTTGAATTTTTTTTTTTAATGTAATTTACTTAGATATATTAACACACCATACATTCCATCCAAAGTGTACAATCAGTGGTTCACAGTATCATAACATAGTTGTGCATTCATCACCATGATCAATTTTAGAACATCTGCATTTCTCCAGAAAAAGAAATAAAAATAAAAGTGAAACCCCAAACCCCCCAAACCCCTTATCCCTCCCTTGTTGACCCCTGGTATTGCACTCTACCTATTTTAAGACTTAAAATAAAGGTAGGTTAGCTGAGACAGTGTAGTATTGTCAGATATATAGATCAGTGGAACAGAATAAAACATCCAGAAGAAGATCCTTACAAATACGGGCAACCAATTATTTATTTATTTATTTATTTATTTATTTATTTATTTATTTATTTTTGCTATATAGCTATACAGTCATTATCAAAGATCAGGGCTACTGGAATACAGCTCAGTAATTTTCGGTATATCCTATTCTAATACACTAGAAACTAAAAAGAAATATCTATATAATGGGTCAGTAGTCATAATCATTTGTTAAATCTTAATTTCTCAGTTATACTTCCTCTCATTTAATCATTTTCTCAATCTTCAGGGATATCTGGGCAATGACCATTCTAACGTCTTTGTGCTGGAAACAGGTATTGATCTTATAGGGCAGAGGAATGGAAGTGGTTGATGTTCTTGGAGAGGTGGGTACCTCTGGGTTTTATGGCTTATCTGGCATGGGATCTATCTGGAGGCCTTAAGTTTCTGAAAAAAATAAACCTACTAAAAAAACTTTTAGAGTCTTAGATACAGCCCAGGGTATTCTCTGGGATTTTCAGGAATGCTGTTGGTTGGGGCTTGGCACACTGTGGCAATTTGCAATATCTGGCTGAAGCTTGTATAAGGGTAACCTCCAGAATGACTAGTTGACTCTATTTGAAGTCTCTTAGCCACTGAAACTTTAGTTTCTTCCATTTCTTTTCCTCCTTTTGGTCAAGAAGGCACTGTCAGTCCCACTATGCCAGGGCCAGTCTCATCTCTGGAAGTCCTGTCCCCTGTTACTGGGGAAACTTACATCCTACTTCCACGTAGAGGTGAGAGTAGTGAGTTTATTTGCAGAGTTGGTTTAGCCTTCTTTTCAAGGAGTTTATCTCAGTGGTTTGTGACTTTCATTGCAAGTAATAATCAATGCTTACATATGCTTAACAGTTTACAAAGTATTTTTCCACATATACCAGTTTATTTGGCCTCACAGAAACCTTACACAGTACGTCAAACACATATTTTTTAATTTTAATTTTATTATGAGAAAACAGAGGGTAAGGGGTTTGCGCGTGGTCATATAGCTTTAAGCGGAAGTCTTGGGACTTGAGTCCATATCTCCTGATTAAAAGTTCTGCATCCCTTCTCCTGTACCCTGTCTCAGAGACTCTGTGGCCTCCTCTCCTTGTTAGTGCTGCCAGTTTTTATAGATTGACCTGAGAAGTAGGTTGATGTAAGTTTTCTCTTGGAAGTCTTAGACAGTGTTGGGGACCAGAGCCTACACCCCAAATCGATGATGCACAGACCCTGTTGAGTGCATATCTAACATCCTTTCTTGCCTTCTTCTTAATGGGAATTGGGATTTTGTTTTTAGATATCCTCCCTTCCACCATGTGACTCTGGGGTAGGTGACCCCATCCCCAGCACAGGAGTCAATCCTGATTTGTTTCAGCTAAATCATCCTGGTCCCATTACAGTGGGCGGTTGCTAGAGGCGTGAGTGAGTGATGTGGTTCTGGCCAGTGTGTTGAGAGGAAGATCTGCCAGGAGGTTCTGGGAAATTTCTGTCAACCTTAAAGATGACAATACAAGGAAAGATGGTCCTTTTCATCCACTGAAAGTTGTCATATCTGCATGTGGTCCCTGGAACATCTTACTATTATTCTGAACATGAAGCCACTGCTGAGGAGAGGACAGAGCCAAGAAAGGAGCAGAGAAACTCCTTAGAGCCCTGGCATCCCACATCTGGCACCCACTCACACTTGGACTTGTTAGGTGAAATACATTTCCTTATGGTTTAACCCAAATGGAATTGGAATTACCTTTTACTTGCACCTGAAGATATACTAACTGATGCAGTAATAATTAGAGTCCATCCATTCATTCATGCCATGAAGAAGGAGTACAGGGTACAAAGGCAGAACATGATCTAGTCAGGGAATCAGAGATGACGTCCCTGAGATAATGCAGAGGCATGGTGGGAGAGAGACTGTTGACCCTGGGCCTTCTATCCAGTGTTTAAGGATTTTGGTCTTTATTTCCAGAGCCATTGGAGGGTTTGATACTAGGCTATGAGACGAGTACAGTTGCTAATGAAAGCCTTGGCTGAATATTCCAAAGCATCAAGTTTGATTGACTGAGCAGGCAAGGAGCAGTCCATGATTAAGGACTTGGTGATTAGTAGGTTTGTCTGGAAAGCACAGAAGAGCTTCTTTGCGTGGAATCTGATGAAGTACATAATCCATATTCTTTTCTCCCTCCCTCCTGATATATATTTCATAGTTTTCTAACTTTGGCATAATTTATGAACAGTCTGTTTCATTCTCTTAATTTTTGATCATGTAAATTAAAAAATTGTGGCCAAGAAATCTATGTTGGAATTATAAAATCGGGATAGCTGTTTCGTTGTAAATACAATTTTATGGGTATATTAATGTATCTGAAATTGAACTTTTAGCATCTCTTTTAGCATATGGATATATTAGCAAAACTGGACTACATCCCAGTGTAAGCAGGCAGGGAACCTGCCTGGACCATGTCGCAGGACTGTGATTATATTAGTATGTGATGTGGTCCCTCCCTATGTTTATTAATTAGTGTAGTTGTAATGAGACTTCCCCCCCCTATGCTTTTAAGGATGCTGATCAGTGGGCATCCAGGCAGGAGTTTAGTAGTGTTTGGGAGCCTTCTGTGGGCAGGTGGGAGGCATTGGTGTATCAGGTGGTGGCAGGTGAGCCTCCTGCCAAGTTGGTGTAATGGGAACAGGACTCTTCTGAGTTGCCATCTGTTTGTGGCTGATAGGAAACCAGCAGTGATTTCTGAGGACTGAGGAGCTGTTCCATTTATGTTGAAATATTTAGGAATTAGTAATGTTAAGACTGTGCTGAAATATTTAGGAATTAGTAATGTTAAGACTGTGCTGATATGGTATTAGTAGGTTGGAGGAAATAGATGGTGTTGAATGAGTTTTCAATATTACTAATTTCAGGAGACTGCTGCTTGGGTTCAGTACTCTCCCTCTCCCAAATAAAAAGCCAGAACTCTTTTCTGCCTATTCAGACTTACCCCTCAGGAGAGCCACAGTTCTGAGTAGGTTCATGTAGGTTCACATGCTTTGAGAAAAGCAGATGCTGTTTCTCCCTATACCAAATATATGTATAAAATAAATTGTTAACAAGTTCTAATATGTTGCCCCTGTTTAAAAAATTTACTTATTTTATTGTGGTTGTATGTGTATATATCACAAAATTTTGCTGTTTCTACCATTTTTAAGTACATGATTCAGTGATATTAATTACATTACAATGTTGGGCAATCATCATTATCTATTTGCAAAATTTTTCATCACTCCAAACAGAACTCAGTCTTCTCTAAGCAGTAACTCCCTGTCCCAACCTCCTCCCATCCCCTGGTAACCACTAATCTACATCCTGTTTTTATGAATTTGCTTATTCTAGATGTATTATCTAAGTGGGAGTCATAATATTCGTCCTTTTGTGTCTGGCTTTTTTCACTCAGCATGAAGTTTTCAGAGTCCATTCACATTGTAGCATGTATAAGAACTTTGTTCCTTTTTAAAGCTAAATAATATTCCACTGAGTGTGTATACCACATTTTGTTTATTCATTCATCTGTTGATGGACACTTGAGTTGCTTCCACCTTTTTGGCTATTGTGAATATTGCTGCTATGAATTCAGTATTCAAGTAGTTGTTTCATTCTGGAATCCCCATTTGTTTTATAAGCTTGCATTTACTTACTGTCTCTATTGGGGCTTGAATCATGTCCCCTAAAAAGACATGGTCAAAACTTAATCTTTGTTCCGTGGGTGTGAACCATTTGTAAATAGGACCTTTAAAGGTGTTATTATTAGTTAGGGTATGGACACAATTGTGAATAGGATCTTCAGAGATCTTATTTAGATGAATCCAAATTGAATCAAGGTGGGCCTTAATCCATATGGCTGAAGTCCTTAAAAGGAGAGGAACTCTAGACAGAGACACAGACAACTGAGCAAGAGTAGTAGAAGCCAGAAGGCGAAGCCATGTGATGGGCGCAGAGATACAAGACAAGGATCACCAAAGACTGTCACAAACCAGCACTAGAATGCTACAGACACGGAGAGAAAGCGTGGCTTGTTGAGACCTTGAATTTGGACTTCTAACCTCCAAAACTGTGAGTCAGTAAGTTCCCATCATTTAGGTTAACCCATTGTGTGGTATTTGTCATAACAGACTGGCAAACTGAGACAGAGCTGATGAGGTGAAATGTGCCTGCTTTTCATCTTTTGACTTGCTGTCCTCGCAGAGGGCAGTGCTACTCTCCAGGCACAGTGATTTTTGGTGCTGTCCTAAAAACTTTGCTTCTTTCTCTCCTTTATTATACCCTCAAAGCAAGGGCTTGGAATAGAGAACAACTCACTTTCCCTATAACCTAACAGTAGGTGGGATAGCTTGAGGAGTTAACCTGTAGCCTAACGTCCTGCTAGAAAATTGCTGTGAAACGTGGTGGCCTGGGGAAAAGCAGTGTTGTTGCGGTTATCCTATTTAACCACTGCTACAGAAGCAGGTTCAGAGGTGCAGCTTACCTCATTCTGACTGAGGACCCTGTTGGGTTTGGTCTACCATCTGTAGGTTTCTATCTTGCTTTCTTTCAGAACAATCAACGAAAAGGACCCTAGAGCCCTCTGTTACCTAGGGGCTTCTTGGTAAAAGAACCTAACTCAAACTGACTTATGCAGAAAGGGGAATTTAGTGGAAGGATTCTGGGCCATTTAATGGAATGCAAGCAGGGGTGCAGTTGGACTCCAGGCTAGGAACCAGAGCATATGGATAGTGCTTTCTTTCTCTCGCTCTCTCCCTCTCTCTCTCTCTCTCTCTCTCTCTCTCTTTCCCTCTCTTTCCCTTCCTGCCTCTTTCTCCTCCCTTAGCATCTCTCAGTGCTTCTGATTTTTCTTTTCTGTCATAGACCAGCATCCTCTACTCTCCTCAGTCCACATGGCACAACATGGCTGCCAACAACACCCATGTTTTTCATACTGTGACCCAGTTGTCTAGAGAGAGACTATTTCCTGTGTTACAGAATTCCCAGGGAGGGACTGATGAGTGGTTGTAGTAGATGGTGGCTCCCATGGTAACTGTGGAGTGGGATGGCAGCAGTTGAGGCTGTTGAGGACATTTTGAGGTTCAGCAGAAGGGACATCCCTGCCTCAGTTTACAAATATGGAAAGGACCCCTCTGCAACAGTTAATAAATATGAAGGAACTCATGTTGTAAAGCACCTAAGCTTTGCATTAAAAATTAAAGCAAACATGGGTAGCACAATACTGTGTGATGGTAGCACAATACTGTAAGTGTAATTGACAAAGCTGAGTGTGAGTATAGTTGAAAGAGGAAGGCTAGGGTTGTGTATGTCACCAGAAGGAAAGCTAGAGGATAAAAGTGGGGACTGTATAAGTTAGCAAAACCTAGAGTGGATGATGACAGTGGTTAATTGTACAAATATAATAAAGTTCTTACATGAACTAGAACAAACATATGTCACTTTTACAAGGTGTTAATAATAGGATGGTATATGGGAAAAATAAAATTAATGCCAGCTAAGGTCTATATTTAACAGTAACATTGTAATGTACTTTCATTAATTGTAACAAAGGCTCTATACCAAAGCTAAATGTCAACAATAGGGAGATAAAAGGTGTATGGGATTTTTTTTTTTTTGGGTAAAAATGAGAATGTTTCTTATATTGACTGTGGTGGAATTCATAACTATGTGATTATATGAAGAGTCATTGTACACTTAGGATGGATTGTATGGTATATGAATAAACTTAAAAGAAATTAAAGCAAAACAAAATAAATCCAAAACCAAAACAAAACACCAGCACTACCACTATGAACAGAAACTCCAGTAAATTGAGGAGATGAACCTGTTACATGCATTCTGGAATTATTTTTTTCTAAAATCAGATATTTTTTGCTAAAATAAATTATAGTCTATTTTCATCTCAGCATTGTCTGAGCTCAGAGAAATTTTGGCTCAAAGTTTAAGCAAGCGGGATAGCTTGATGTGTAGAGATAATCCTGATAACCTGAGTATAAATAAAACAGTTTAAATTAAATTATATTTTAAATGCACAGAGAGTGCTTGCTATCACAAGGAATCCTTTTTTTTAAATCCTTTTCTGTGGTAGATAACCCACTAATTTAACTTCATAAATTTGAATTTCCCTATTTCACATTCACTAAAATCA
Source organism: Choloepus didactylus (assembly GCF_015220235.1). Taxonomy (NCBI): domain Eukaryota; kingdom Metazoa; phylum Chordata; class Mammalia; order Pilosa; family Megalonychidae; genus Choloepus; species Choloepus didactylus. The sequence goes on from NC_051308.1 coordinate 11,078,846, forward strand.
AGGAGTACCAATAGATGTCCTTCCTTGCTGTCGTCGTATTTCCTTGAGGTCACAGATACATTGGCAGATCACACACTTCCCTGACTTCTGAGATTATGAAAAATAGCTGTTACTCTTTGAGTTGTTTTGGTTACACACACAGAACCCCTGTATGACTTGAGGAACCTCATATGAATTGGAATTGAATTGGGTGGAATACCCTGTGTGAATTGTGAAGCTATATGCAGTAATCCAAGGATAACTGAAAGTGCAGTTTAGTGATTGCAGTTTTGAATCATTCTTTCTTGACTAACAGAGCAGTGGCTAATGGATTGTGATTCAGCATAAACCTTGGGATCTTGCAGGAAGTTTCTGAGAATATTAAGATATTAGCAAATGTTTAAGCTTTCTACATAAAGATGGCAGTAGATGCACGGCCATGGGAAACCACTTAGGCGGAGCAAGGAGAGAAGAGGGACTTGGATAGAGCCCTGAGAAGTGCCACCATTTGAGCTGTAGGTGGAGAATGAAGAACTGGGGAATGCCTAGTCAGGTAGAAGGAAAACAAGGAGAGCTGATTGTCATAGAAGCCAAGGGATAAGTGAATTTCTAGGTTAGTGCTGCACAGTAGAATTTTTCTGTGGTGATAGAAATGTTGTATAACTGTGCTGCCCAATAAGGTAGCTGCTAGACACATGCAGCTTTTGAGCAGTTGAAATGTAGCTAGTGTATCTGAGAAACAGCGTTTTTATTTAATTATACTTCATTTAAATTGAAATTTAAATGGCCACATGTGGCTAATGACTACTGTTGTATACAGTACATTACTGGACTGAGGACATGGTCCACAGGGTCAGGAGAAGGGCTGTGAAGTGTGCTTTTCCTTGCAGCCACCAGGCTTTAAGGCATACTTGAAGTTTTGGGGTGACTGAAGACTGTAGGATGTTCCCCAGAGGTGACTTGGATTATTGGGGTCTTGGGACCTCTAAGGAACTGAAAAACTGGAGATGACTCAAGAGCCAAATATTTTGGGTTTCAAGGGTGGGACCCAATTATTCATTCATTCATCAGCTGTTCATTGAAATTTATTAAAACATAAATATTGTTGGAATGGAACAGGTGAATTGATTGATTGAGAGTCTAAAAAATACAGGCAAAGGATATGAAATTTTTTTAAGTGTATTCATGAGATCAGGTTCTGCTGCATTTAACAGAAAAACTGAAGTAAGTGACTTGTACAAGAGGAAGGTTTACTTTTCACATTAAAAAGTCTGGAGGCAGGCAGACCAGGGCGATTGGATGGCCCCCATGGTCATCAGGGGCTCAAGACCGCTCTATTGTTCTCTTTCACCATCCTCATATCAGAGCAGTTGTGGCTGTAGGACCACCGAAAGAAGCAGAAAGGGCAGGAAGGCAAAAGGCCTGACCTTCCAGTGAACCACTCCCCTTCCAAGATCCTTCTTGGAAGCCCCACCCAGAAACTTGACTTCCTCTTACATTTCCTTGGCCACACTTAACTATAAGCAAGTTTGGGAAATGAGTCTTTTAACTGGGCATTTAGCTGGGCAAACTGGACTTCTGTTGGTCAAGAAGAAGGGCAGAATGGATAGGGGGGTCCATGACTGGCAGTCTCTGTCTTTGTTGGTAAAGGTGCACCTTCACAAGAGGGGGGAAAGTCACAGCACCTCCTCCCCAGTATTCCCATCAGTGGAAAATTGGGTGAAGCATTCTCCCACTAGGTTTTCAGTTTTGTCTCTGACTAGCCACATCACTTCAGGAGCTTAGATTTTTCTTCTATGAGGAGATCCATCCCCTGGGATGTTGTTAGAGTGAGCTCATTTGTGTGGATGAATTCAAGATCTTTGAAAATGTTAACCTGTCATCATTAATCATAATAACAGGGCATACATGGAGGTGAGGGCAAAGAAGTAGAAATCTATATATGTGATTCAACATGCCAAGTTGAGTCCCACCACCACTTTAAATAGAAATCACCTGTGCTACTTCAGGAATTGCTGACAGTTTGCATTAGGGCTGTTTTCAAGTTCACATAAACATCTTTTGTTTAGCCTTTTAGCAGTGAGTACACTCAACAGTTAAAATTCTTGAATTGAGTAGTCAAGACTTGAACTGTTTTCCATTGACCCCTAAAGGGCCCACAATGGGCAGTTATTTGTAAATTGACTGAAGCACTCATTTGGGCTCAGGTTGTGAGTTATTTATAGGAACCACTACTTAAGGAGGTGAATGGCCTAGTAGGTGAGCCTTACCAACCACCTAACATCTCAAGGTGGTTTGGTTATCCTTTATTTAATTTAAAAGCAGCAGTTCTCCTGAACTGCTAAAGACTTTTGTTACTTTGTGAACAATGCTCGGAGAAAGACAATTCCTATGATGCTGAATGGAGTTTGAAATGATGATAGGGGTGAAAATTCTTTATAAGGGGCTATTAGCCAGAAAATAGAAATTTTGGCTAAATAAAAGAATGGAAAGTTAATTGATGATGGCTTGGGTATGCAGTGTGAATGAATCGGCCAAAGAGGGAAAAGAAAAAAAAAAAACTTATTAAACATCTATTGATAAGTGAAAGATAAAATGTTAGTGAAATTTGAAAAGGTTGGAGGTTTTTAGAATCTGTGTAGAAGACCCCTGTTCCTGATGGAAAACATAATTCAGGACAAATTCAGGAGCTTAGCCAAAGATTTTTGCGATGTGATCAGTGTTGAAGGAAGTGGTCTAGCTACCGAAATGACCTTAACTGTGAAGAAAGAGTGGTCTTAAAATTCTGGGAATGCCTGCAGTTTGAGAATTTATAAAGGTATTGGTTTGTCAGCTTCCCAAACGTCCAGGACCTTTGTTGAAAGTTTTTGTTTTGTTTGCATATTAGTTGAAAAGGTGGTTTATTACTCATTTGACTTATTAGCACATTTAACTCAATTTTCTCTCAGAAAAATGTCAGTTTTGCAGGAGTATGATATGTTACTGGAGTTGGGAAGGAGGAGCATTGACTGGGATTTGAATAAACATTTCTACAATGGGAACCCTTTCCGGAAGAATGCTTACAAATACCCCCTTCCCCTACTAAATTTCTTAGCTTCAAAAGATGGAGGAACCATTTATTACTACTTTAAAGTATTTTTAACAAGTGATATTCTGAAAAACTGCTGAAAGAGCCCTGCTTCTGAATAAAATCCAGAGTTTTGCATGTATGTTGTGGGAAACTCTTTATCCCATGGAGGGTGGGGTGGGGGTGGCAATAGAAGTGAGCCCTCTACCCCTATGAACTGTAGCAAGTGAGGGAGCTGGGGAATGTGGGTGGGTGGAGGTTTCCGGGACAAGGAAGTGTTTCACCCTCTTTCCAGGGCTTTGTTTTTTAACTTTGCTCTTTTGTAGAAAGGTTCTGGAAGGAAACCAGTAAAATGCACCTAAGCCATTCTTTTGGCTTCTGGTCTTCTGCAGGCCTCTTTCTGCATACCATGGGATACCCCGGAAAATGTCATTTCTTAAAATAGAATGCCTTGACCGCTACTTCTGCCATCGATAATGCAGATCCAGGGAGCTCCAAGGGGAGTGTGAAGACTCCGTGCTTTGAAGGGGCAGGTGCCTTCAAAATAACAGGTTACAAATAATAATGTAAAAAAAGAAAAGAAAAGCATAGATGAGATGGCCGATTTTATGTGGTACCTTGTGACAACACAGAAAATCAAATTAGTGTTTTAAATTTGACACCGCACCACCTTTGAGTTTGTATGTTGCTTTCTCCAAGCATTTTTACAAAATTATCACTTTTGCTCTTCATAAAGTTGTTGCTAAAGGTGATAAATGCGGTAGAAGCAGATAGTCTCTGCTTGCAGGTGGAAAACCACCTTTCGGAGAATCTGTGGCCTCTCCTCACAGCGTGTCTCCCAGCTAGTAACCTAGGATAGGCCAGAACCTGTTTTCTTATGCCTGGGTCTGTTTTCTCATTTCATGCTTTCCAGCTGTCTTTTAAATTTTTGTATTGTTTGATGTTAACTTTACTTACTTAGAGCTCAGCTTCTTCCTACAATAGATTCGAGGTACCTTAAAAGTCAGTAGACTAAGAAGGAAGTTAGTTGATATAAAACTTTAGTAGCCCAAATAAGGCAAAGTACTTGTTGTCTCCTTAAACTTTGAAATGAGGTAAGAGGAAAACTGTTCACTTGATTGAAAATTAAACCCTTATCTGTGTTCCCAGAGCTCCCCACCAGTTCTCAGGTCATCGCGCAGCCTGCATATTCTCAGTTCCAAATTATTAAAGCATATATAAAAACTTTTATTTCGCTCAAAATGTAGGATTGTATTAATGGAGAAATGGATTGATTTAAGGAGTGACAAATGAGGGAGGAGCTTTTTGATTTACTTAGCTTTACTCTTTTGGTATGTCAGCTTTTGCTGTTTTTATAAGCTGTTTTTGCTTTTAAACTTATGACAAGCAGGAAATATTACAGTACGTACTTAATGAGTCTTGACCAATTGCAGTTAATATTTTTTTCTCATTTCTGTTGTCTCTCTTTTTTTCAGATTTTCAAATTTTTATTTTAAAATGCTTTCAAAATTACAGGACAGTTACGAAAATAATACAAACCCCATATAGAGAACTCCAGCATAACCTATCCCCCCAGATATCCAGATCCACCAATTTTAACATTTTGCCACATTTGCTGTATCATTCTGTCCATCTATCTATCCATCTATCTTTCCGTCAATCCATTTTCTGAACACTTGAATGTAGGTTGTATACATCATGCTGCTTGAATACTTAATAGTTATGTACATTCCCTAAGAACAAGGATATTCACTTATGTGTCCACCTTAAATACAGTTATCAAGTTCAAGAAATTTAACATTGATGTAAACCTTACAGTCTATTTTCTAATTTTTAGTTTGTCCCAATGATATCTTTTTGAGCCTCCTGTCTCCCCTGTTAGCTCCTGTTCAGGATCATGTATGCCTTTAATTGTCATTGTCTCTTTAGTTGCTCTTTCTTTCTTTCTTTTTGGTTTTTATTTTTTTGTGTGTGGGAACATATATACCAACATAAATTTTCCCATTGAAACCATTCCCAAGCATACCATTCAGTAGATAAATCACATTCACATTCACTGTGTTGCGATCCCTCACCACCTTCCCATCTCCCCACAGAGAACCGTATTGCCCATTATACGTTAACTCGCCATTCCCCATCCTCACCTCCCCCTGGCATCCTGTACTCTTTCTCCATGAGCTTACATATTGTCCCATATATCTTTGTGGTAACCATGGAGCTTAAATTTAATATTCTAAATCGAGAACAGTCTTGTTTGCGTTTAATACCAACTTAACCAGTAGTGTACAATCTATACTCTTATGCTCCTCTGCCCCCTACCTTTATGTAGTTATGTATAAACAAATTACAAGTTGATACATTGAGTCCAAAAATCATGATTTCTCATTACATATTTTATACATTTGCTTTCTACGTCTTGTAGGAAGTAAAAGGTGAAGTTACAAACAAAAAATATAATAGCATTGGCATTTATATTTACTGCTGTTGATATTCTTACCATGCAGCTTTGATCTGTTCTCTGTTGTCCTTTCTTTTCGACCTACAGAACTCGCCTTAGCATCTCTTATAAGGTTGGATTAGTGGTGATGAACTCCCTCAGCTTTTGTTTATCGGAATGTCTTAATCTCTCCATTTTTAAAAATTTTTATTGTGAATATAACATATATACAGAAAAGTGATAACTTTCCAAGTACAATTTAAGGAGTAGCCATAGAGCAAATTTCAAAGAGTATTATGGGTCACAGTTCCACCAATTCAGTTTATTTCCTTCTAGCTATTCTAATATCCTAGCAACTAAAAATAAAAAATAAACATTTGTTTATGTCACAATGAGGCTACACACTGCTCTAAAGGGTAACAGGGACCTCCATCCTCATTTCCTGTCACCTGCTATGCCCTGAGCATTGTCGCAAACCCTGATAAGGAGAAGAGGGTACAAGGGAGGCCCTGTTCTCAGGGAGTTTACAGTTTCAGTGAAAACATGCAAGAAATCATCAGAAACAGATGGCAGTCACTTGCTCTCATGTCCCTCACCCCCCAACCTCCCTTCAGATCAGAAAAAGACCAGGCCCCACGGCCTCAGGGAAGGGAGAGTAGAATGGAGATGGGCACAGATGCAGGAACACAAAACTCTCTAAGTACCCAGCACCCATGAGACTATGAGAAGCCTCTCCAGGAAAGTCCCAAATCTTCAAAAAAAACCAAAAAAACAAAAACAAAAGCAAAAGTGCCTTAATGCTTTCTTGCAGGCACTGCCTCGGGATGCAGCCAAGCATCTCCTTCCCAGCCACTGGCTGCCAGACGCTCACTGACTCGGACGAGGAATGCAAACTTATGGGAAGCTACAGCCACAGAAGCGGCTGCTGCCATGTCAGGTGAAGAGGGGAAGGGTTCTGTCGTCTGAATCAGTGGTGGAAACGACAAACGAGGTTTCCCCATGAAGCAGGGTGTCCTCACCGATGGCCGAGTCACCTGTTACTGAGTCAGGGGCCATTCCAGTTCCAGAGCAAGAAGAACCATGGAAAGAGAGCACGAATCTGTGTGGGGTTGCCTTGTGATGCCAATCCAAGTGATCTCAAAAAAAGAGAGAGAGAGAATATTCCTGGACTTACAGGTATACTGTGCCTTGTGGCCTGGGGCCCAAGAGAGGGGGCAGAATCCACAAAATTTTAACCTCTCTAAAGAAGACAATATCTGCTACCATGTCACAAGAAAGCCCCTAAATAAAGAAGATAAGAAACTCAGGACCCAAGTGCCCAAGATTCAGCATCTTGTCATACCACGTGTCCTGCAACATAAATGTTAGCACATTGCTCTGAAGAAACAACATGCTAAGAAAAATAAAGAAGAGGCCTCAGAATATGCTAAACTTTTGGCCAAGAGAGTGAAGGCGGCCAAAGAAAAACACCAGGAACAATTTGTGAAGAGACAGAGATCGTCCTCGCTGATGGTTCCTACCTCAAAGTCTGAGTTCAGGGAAAAATGAGATTGTCTAAGAGAAACAAATAAGTAAGATGAGGCATTTAAAAAAAAAAAAAAACTGCCTTAAAGTTAAGTTCAGACTTTCACACTCTTCCCTTGGAATTGTTCCCACAAACTGGGTTCTCCCTGAACAAACTTGCTCACCTCCTCCACAGGCTAATATGTTCAGAGCTTCCAGCTCGAGAGTCATTTTCTGAACCAGGAAGTTCTGTGTGCAAATGGCACTCTGCCAGCCAGGCACACCCACAGCACAGACCGCTGCTACCCACATACCTGCCCGGATGAAACGCCTCCTGGAACAGGGCTCTTTGTCAAAGCGCTGGCACAGCCCTGCAAAGACAGGTACCCGGCACCCACCCGGGCACAAGGCATGTTTCTAGCCACACCCTTGGCAGAAGCACCCCCAGTCCCCAGAAGAAAGCAAACAGGACAGGAGGAAACACTCCCAGAGGGCATCACAGCATACTCACTTAGGAACTCCTCCCAGACGGAAAATAAGGAGGGCCGGGCGGGGTGGAGGGGGGTAGAGAGGAGTTAGTTCTTGATGGGTGCAGAGCTCCCATTTGAGATGATGGAAAAGTTGGGGTCATGGATGGTAGTGGTGGTAGCACAACATCGTGAATGCAATTAACACCACTGAATTGTACACTTGAAAGTGGTTAAAATGGGTAATTTTGAGTTGTATATGTTACAAAAAAAAAAAGTTAAAAATTAAAAAAAATAATAATAAAGGAGCTCTTTGTTATGACCCAAGTCCAGCATTTTACTTATCTGACGGTCCTACATTCAGAAGCAGCCCAGGCAAGCCTGGCGTCCACTGCCTCCTCTGAGTTGGGAAATCTAGTGCTTTCTTCAGCAACACTCAACATCCTTTCAGTCCACCGGGCTCTGTCCTAGGTGCTGGGGTCAGCCCCAAGTTGAGTTAAGATGTGGCTCAAGGCCCAGCTCTGCCCTCAAGGAGCTGGGGACGGAACCCATCCAAGGAGCTTCCTCTCTGTGTAACATGACAGGCTCTGCTCAGCAATGGGTAATGGGTTCTCTGAGTCTAAATGCTCCTCTCCAAAAAAGCGTGTGTCCACTGAAAAACCGGTTACAAGGGGAATGTTTTTACTGATGCTTTACAACTCACCGGGGACCCTTATCTTCCTTGACCAGACCTGATTTTTTAAAACCAAAGATAAGCACCAAGACAACCGGCAAAACCAGTCTTTTTCCATGTAAGGGTGTTTCCCCCCACACCCGCAAGAATGAGATTATGAGATTTTACTGAACATGCTGTTCTCTTAAGCCACCAGCTTTATTCACACCATTGCTATACCACTAACCTCAGGCAAGTTCTTAAGCATCTCTTAGACCTCAGTTTCTCCAAGTATAAAATGGAAATTGTTAGTGCCTGTCTGGCCGTGAGGACTAATTAACTCAATCATGTAAAACACTTAGAACAGTGCCTCGTATGTGGGAAGTGTTCTGCAAATGTTAGCTATTATTATCAAGTTGAACCAGTTTATTGAACCAGTTAAAAACTCAAAACAGCTTGCAATGAACATCCTTGAAGCAAAATGGGCTTCTGAGCTGCGATCATTTCCTTAGATAAATTTCTACAAGATTACTAGGACAAGAATGTTTTTAAAGTTTTGATTCATTTGGCTAAATTTTCCTCAAGAAAGAAAGAATGGCTTCTGTTTACATGGACAGAGACATCTAGTGAGTCTCCAAAGAGTCAGGAAGTGCCCTCAATTCGGCCATTTGTACTGACCACGAAGGAGGATTCTACTGCCGCTGGGAGCAAGGGTCCTCTCGTCAACTTCTCCATTCACTTGCGTGTGAACAACAGAACTGTGTGCCTGCAACAGCAGCCTGGAAGTGCTGGAGCAGGTTTGGGGGCTTTATTCCTTAATGCTTATCTTTATTTTTTAGAGCATTTGTAGGTTTACAGAAAAGCCAAGCAGAAAGTACAGAGTTCCCATTTATTACCTGGTGATTTGGAGCTGTATCTACTCCAGAGAAGCATGTTTTTAAACTGAATCCATTCCTGTAGATGAACACATTGTAAGTAGGACCTCTGATGAGGTTATTTCAGTTAAGGTGTGTCCCACCTCAATCAGGATGGGTCTTAATCCTATTACTGGAGTCCTTTATAAGTAGAAGAAATTCAGACACAGAAAAAGCCACGGGAAGCAAGAAGCTGAAATTCAAGGGAGACCAGAGGAGAAACAAGAGACCAGGAGAGGCCGCCACGTGCACTGTCATGTGACAGAGGAGCCCAGGACTAAGGAGCTCCAGCAGCCAGCCCCAGAGCGCCAGTCTTCAGGAAGAAAGCATCGCCTTGATTTAGACTTTCTTTCATCCTCAAAACTGTGAGCTAATAAATTCCCATCGTTTAAGTCAACTCATTGCATGGTATTTGCTTAAGTAGCCTAGAAAACTAAAACACACCAACCTCCACCCCAACACACAGTTTTCCCTATTATTAACATTTTGCATTAGTGTAGTACCTTTGTTACAACTGATGAATCAATATTATTATATTTCTTATTAACTGTATTCCACAGTTTACATTAGGGTTCACTCTTTGTGCTGTACAGCTCTTAGGGTGTTCTTTTTTCCATTGTATTGAGATGACATATATACAACACAACATTTCTCATTTTGACCCTTTCAAGTATACAATCCCATAGTGTTAGTTACACTCACAATGTTGGGCTGCAATCAGCACCTTCCATTACCAAAGCTTTCCCATCACTGGGGGCTTTGCTCTAAGAGTTTGGCTTCATGGGGCATAGGCATCCTCACCAGCCTGAATGATTTTCACCTGGCAGTTGCTCTTGTGGGTTGGCCACTGTTGGTTTGCTAATGCTGCCTTTTTGTAAAACACCAGAAATGGATGGCTTTTATGAAGGGGGGTTATTTGGTTACACAGTTACAGTCTCAAGGCCATAAAGTGTCCAAGGTAACACATCAACAATCGGTACCTTCACTGGAGGATGGCCAGTGGCGTCCGGAAAACCTTGTTAGCTGGGAAGGTACGTGGCTGGCGTCTGCTCCAAGTTCTGGTTTCAAAATGGTTTCTCCCAGGATGTTCCTCTCGAGGCCACAGCTCCTCTTCAAAATGTCACTCTCAGTTGCTCTTGGAGTGTTTGTCCTCTCTTAGCTTCTCCAGAGCAAGAGTCTGCTTTCAACAACTGTCTTCAAACTGTCTCTCATCTGCAGCTACCCTCTCAGCTCCTGTGCATTCTTCAAAGTGTCCCTCTTGGCTGTAGCAAGCTTGCTCCTTCTGTCTGAGCTTATAGTGCGCTCTAGTAAACTAATCAAGGCCCATGCTGAATGGTTGGGTGACACCTCCATGGAAATTATCCATCAGAGTCATCGCCCACAGCTGGATGGGGCGCATCTCCATGGAAACACTCAAAGAATTACAATCTAATCAACACTGATAGTCTGCCCACACAAGATTACATCAAAGATAATGGCGTTTTGGGGGACATAATACATTCAAACTGGCACAGCCACCTACCACCTGGCCAGGAAATGCTTAGAGACCCCAAGATTTGGGGTCTAATTCCCAGTCTGAGTTGGGTCAGTTCACCTAGGGATTTAAGGACAATTCCACATGTAAAGAAGACAGAAAAGATTCCCCATCCTCAGGCAGAAGGCGGAAACCGTCCAGCAGCAGGAGCTGGGCAGCCAAAACTCACAATGGGGAACCTGAGAGCTGAAGGAGCACTGCAGAGGTCACACGTACACAAACGTACAAACACACGCACACACACATGGTGCCCAGAGCAGCATCACGCCACCTTTACCACAAACATGTGTGGCTCTGGGGCCACAGGTCCAACTGGAGGTCTGCGCCCCATATGTCTAATGATTTTTAAGCTTTAAATCAAGCTAATAAACTGTTCAGGAGAGCCGCCCCAGCCTGGCCCCATTCTCCCCACCCTACCCGGGCTTCACACCACCCTGAGAGGCCTCGTGCCCACACGTGACGACACTGCAGCCTGCACGTCTCCACTTCCACCCACACCCACACCCCAACACGCTCGGGCCTGTGGTGGACACCCCAGCTGCCCATTCTCTCAGGTGACCTGGAAAGGCGTTGAGGGCCTGGAAACGGCTTGGGGACGATTTGCGTAGGAATTCCAGGGTCCCGTGTATCTGGAGCAGAGTCTAGAAAGGGGAGCACCAGCCAGGGAGACTCAGCCCTGTGCTGCAAGGAGAGGCTCACCAGAGGAGTCAGCAGGCGGGACAATTCAGGGCCCCAGGCCAGGCCCACTCCTGCCCGGGTCCTAGGGTAGTGCTGCCAGTGAGCCCCAACTGTGTCATCAGAACCCATCAACACTGCCCCAAGGAAGGCCATGGGGAGACTCACTCAGATCACACCCTGTTCTTCCAGGCTGTGATGTACTCTTTCTGAATGGTCAGGTTGCTTTTCAAAATGTATGTCGGCTGGTGTTTATGGAGGCAGTATTCATGGTTTGCAATGGGTGGAGGTGGCCTAAGGGTACACTGACTGAGGAACAGAATTGTGAACTGTGGTGTATGCATACAATGGAATACTGAACAACTACGAGAAGAAGTGAAGTTGTGAGACACACAATGAGGGGAATGGATCCTGTAGACAGCATGTTGAGTAAAGTACACCAGAAACCAAGGCAAACACTATAATGCCTTACCAATGTGGACTAACTACAATGTGTAAACTCAGAATTAAATCTTCAAGCACAGCCTAACAGGGAAATGATTATTGTAATGGTCCCTAGATTGTAAGCTCTTACAGAAGTATAAATCTATTCCTGAATTTTAATGGCTATCTCTAAACTCCGACATGTTGATCCCTTAATGTATAACCTGATTGGTCTCTAGAATATTGGGTATCTGTATTACACCTGAAACTCAGAGCTAGAGCTCTGCAGATACGAATATCAGTATTCATGCATACAGCAACTGTTAAAAAAAAAAAAAAAAAAAGCTGAAGCAGAGCCCAGACTTCAATTAGAGATATGAATGAAGCAGATCTGGTTAAGACTAGAGCAAATCAGGCCAAAGGGCAAAGGTTGAAACTGACTGTGTTCAAATTTCAACTTCCATGTGAGACCAAGGGAAGAGATGTTTATTTGGTGTAGGATCTATATTTTCTAAACATTAAAACTTCTACAGTCAGTTTGTTCAAACACTACAATTACATGGAACTTTGAATAGGAATGAGCTATGGTAGGTCTCTATAGATTAGAATGAAATAGCAACACATCCTGAAGTAATTTGGGTGGAGAAAAAAATATTCGGGGCCCCCCTGAAGAGCTGGGGGAGGATGCAGAGGTGTTGGACTTCCTCACCTGGATTGTTGCTGATGTTCTCACAAACATTGGGGACTGATGTCTTGATGTGCTGAGCCCTCTGTCTTGGGGTTTGCCCCTATGAAGCTTGTTACTGCAAAGGAGAGGCTAAACCTGCTTATAATTGTGCCTAGGAGTCTCCCCTGAGTGCCTCTTTGTTGCTCAGATGTGGCCCTCTTCTCCAACTAAGCCACCTTGGCAGGTGATCTCGCTGCCCTCCCTCCTACGTGGGACCTGACTCCCAGGGGTGTAAATCTCCCTGGCAACACAGGATATGACTCCCGGGAGGAATCTGGACCCGGCATCATGGGATTGAGAATATCTTCTTGACCAAAAGGGGGATGCAAAATGAGATGAAATAGTTTCAGTGGCTGAGATTTCAAATGAAGTCGAGAGGTCACTCTGTTGGACATTCTTACGCACTATATAGAAAACACTTTTTAGGTTTTGATGTATTGGAATAGCTAGAAGTAAATACCTGAAACTACCAAACTCCAACCCAGTAGCCTTCACTCTTGAAGACGACTGTATAACAATGTGATTGTGAAAACCTTGTGGCTCACACTCCCTTTATCCAGTGTATGGATGGATGAGTAGAAAAATGGGGACAAAATCTAAATGACAAATAGGGTGGGATGGGGGGGTGATTTGAGTGTTCTTTTTTATTTTTATTTTTATTTTGTATTCTGATTCTGATTCTTTCTGGTGTAAGGAAAATGTTCAAAAATAGATGGGGTAAGCTCAGAGTCATATATGTCACCAGAAGGAAAGCTGGAGGTCAAAAGATGGAAACGTATAAAACTGAATTCTATGGTGGGCAATGTCCATGATCAACTGTACAGATACTAGAAATCACTTCCATGAACCAGAACAAATGTATGACAATACAATTAGAAGTTAATAATAAAGGGGCATATAGGGAAGAACTATATACCTATTACAAACTATATACTACATACAGTTAGTATTTCAACATTTTTTCATAAACAGTAACAAACGTACTATATCAATACTAGGAGTCAACATTTGAGGGGGGTTGGTTAGGGATAGGGAGGATTAGAGTTTCCTTTTTTTTTTCTTTTTTCATCTTTCACTTTATTTCTTGTCTGGAGTAATGAAAAGTTTCTAAATATTGAACAAAACTTAAGTGTGATGGATGCACAGCTGTATGAGGGTACCCAGGGGCAAGTGATTGTACACTTTGGATCTTTGGATAATTGTACGGTATCTGAACAATCTCAATAAAAATGAAAAAAAAAATAGACTGGGGTGATGAATGCACAACTATATGACAGTACTGTGAACAGCTGATTGTACACCATGGATGATTGTATGGTATGTGAATATATCTCAATAAAACTGAATGAAAACACACACACACACACACAAATCTATGTTGGGTACACGCTACGACATGTGAACCTTGAAGACATCATGTTGAATGAAATAAGCCAGAGACAAAAAGACAAATAAGTATGATTCCACTTAAATGAAATATTCAGGATATGCAGATTCATAAAGACAGAAAGTAATCAGAGGTTACCAGGGTTGGAGGAGGGGGAATGGAGAGGAACTGTTTAATGGGTACAGTTTCTGTTTGGGGTAATGAAAAAGTTTTGGTAATGGATGTGGTGATGGCTAGCACAACATTATGAATGTAATTAATGCCACCGAATTGTTAAAAATGGTTAAAAATTTAGGGTCATATATGTCAGTAGAAGGAAGGCCAGAGGATGAAACATGGGACAGTGTAACAGTTAACCCTCTTCAGGGAAAGTGTTCTAGAATTGACTGTGGTGATGAATGAACATCTCTGTGAATATACTAGAAGGCACTGATTGTGCACGTTAGATGGACTGTATGGTATGTGAATTTATCTCAATAAAACTGCTTTTAAAATGGTTAAAATGGCAATTTTATATATATATATAAACAAAATAAATAAATTGATAACTACTTTTAGAAGGTTACTTTTTCATTTAAAAATACAAGGGCAGATGAAATAAAATTGACAATATTTTGATAAACTATTAGTGGCAAGTGACAGATACATTGCTGAAGGGGTCATTTTTCTCTCGATCTGAAACTTTCCACAATTAAAGGTTAAATAAAAAACATTTTGGGGCCACACAGCCAAAACAAGAGCCTGGCAAGACTTGAAATCATGATCTTATCAATGAGTTACAGAAAAGACGGGCAGAAGCGCACCTAACCCACTTCGGATTTTTGTAAATATTATCCTGAGAAAACCGACACCTGGAACAGGATTTGTGCATGACTCAGGAGAGGCCCAGGGTCACCGCTCATGTTTCCCAAATCAGGAGTCCAGAACTTTCCGCCAGCCTCACCAGCTCTTCAACCTTCCTCCAGGAGAATGTGTAAAATGGCAACTCAATCCATTCTCTCAGGCACTCTCAAGCAGGTCAAACTTCAAGTCCCTGACCAAATACACCAGGGCCATAAACACTGAGAAGGAGCTAACAACTACAAAAGTCCAGACAAGCTTGGCTCCAGCTTTAGAACCATGTCATCGATGACAAACAAAGCCGACTTTGTGGCTGTCCCACAAATACAGCAGCAGCTGAAGAACCCAGAGGGCCTGTGTTTACAAAAAACTTTTCCCAACAGAAGCTCAAAGCAGTTTAGGGACACTCACTAACTTCCTTAAGTCTCTCAAGCCGACTTTCCCACCCCTCATCCCTGCTCAACAGCCAGCAAGATTGGGTGAGAAAGACAGGGTGTCGCTCACTGACAAACACATTTACAATCTCTGGAAATTCTCCAGCTGCCCTTCTTGGTGCTCTGTGATGGCCACACATGGGGTCAAACATGCCCTGAAAACGGATGAAATCCATTACCCATAGGCACATGTCCATCCATCTGTTCCATGCTAAGTCTAAAAGAGGCAGAGATGTGGATGGAGAGGCAGAGCGAAAGATAGCAGGAGCTTTTTGTCCCAATGTGCAAATAGAGCATCTGTGTGCTATCCATGGACCGTGGCCGAGGGAGATCTTTACATGCTAAGGCTTTTCATCTCCACCAAAGAGCCTCCACCTTTGAATCGGTCACCAAGAAAATTTTATAAAAACCTTTTGAATTGGTACCAATAAGTCTGGCTTTTCTGCCTCTGGAATTCCACCTCCCACTGAGTCACATCAAAGACTGATTCTCAACCCAATTCTTTTAGAAGAAGAAATGTGGAATTATTCAACGATCCTACTACAGGCTAGATGGCCCGCTGTGGAGAAGTATACACGAGGACTCTGCCAACACTCAACAAATCGTCAGTTTTTCCTAAAAACGCAATCCAATTCCAGCTGAGTCCCTTCCAGGGAAAGGCATTTTTCAAAGTTAGGATCCTTCGGGGGTAAAATGTGCCCTGAAGATGCTGGCAGCCAGTGTCGGAAGAGCATGTGCTTTTGGTTACTGGGCTGACTCACCTAATTCTCTGCTGCTCCCCGCTAAAGCAGCAATGCCATCTGCACTGGAGCTGGGCAGAATTTAGGATCACTCAGCAGCCAGAGGAGAGACCATTTCCCATGTGGGAATATAATTCATTCTCCAGCCCGTCGTTACTCATTGGAGAGACCCATCACAGGAAAAAACACAGCCAAAGTGAAAAGAAAGCTGCCTCAACCTTTCACCTCATGGGAAGGGGGAAGGGTCAGTTTTAGGCTGGGAGCCAACAACACTGGTTGCCACAGGGTACTGTCCCACAGAAGTGGAGGCAGCCACCACCTTCTTAAAAAATGAACAACTACTAACCTTGTCAAGGGAAGGAAAGCAAAAAAGCCAGCCCTGCAGACACAGATGGGAATTTCAGGTTCAGGTATTTGTGGGCCATTCTGTATAATGGAGACATGTTCAGGATATTTTAGAAGTTTAAAACAACTTTCTAGTAAAGAAGGCTCTTACCAGCCTTCTCTAGGCCAGCAACACTGCCAAATGCTACAACTGCTTTTAAGAGCATTTAAGAAAAACAGATTTTAAAAATTAAGTATTCAGCCTGAGGTCTACTGAAAAATGAATGCTAGGATAAGTGACAAACACAGATGCACGTGACTTGAGGACCCTCTGTTCTAGAATGGATTGTAAGCACCGATGTAATGTAATATATATACATCTCAGCACAACGTGACTTCTTGATGGAAAATATACATGACATTACTCTCACTAGTTATTTTTAAATCTTCACTTTTGAAAAAGTATTTTTTTTCAAATGACTTCAGAGGAACTCTTAAAGGTGTGCAAAATTTGCTTAGTTTTTGTATAATCCAAGAGGACATTTTAATATCTTTGATGAAGCTGTGGTTTTGTACCATGAAATTAATCTCTCTGTTCTGATAAATATGCTATAAAGTAGATATCTAAAATGGAATGGAAATTTTCAAGACCTTACCAAATGACCAGATTTGGACTTCTCAGAACAGAGCACAAATCAGAATATCTGATAATAACCTGATCCACAATTCACTGCATATTTTTGATGCTGAGGATACTGGAGACATTGTATCAGTCATCAAGTGACTGAAAACAAGCCAGATAGCTGTATGTTAATGAAATGATCAGGAAGGGGAAGTAAAAGAGACGGTCCTTTCAAGACCTGAGTCAAAGCATACAAATGCAAAAAAACAAAAAAGAGTGGGGACGTTTGTAAAGCAAGTGAGCGCACTTTGTAGTTCTCCACCAGCTGAAGTAAGTGACTTTCTCCACTTTCTTTAGCTACAAACACTAGCAAGATGGTGCCGCTGGAAACCAGCCGGATGCGTAGTCTCCAGTGTCAAAAGTTTAATAGTCTAACAATTCCATCTGTTTTTGCTCACTTTGGTATTACCTAAGCCTTCCCCAGGAATTTCAGCGACAAATCAAGGGGGGGGAGGAGGGGTGACACCAGGATGCATGACATTACAGATGCAGTCATATGGGAGTCATGCAGGCAAGGGTTGTGTCATCTGGGCAAGTAAATTTTCTAGCCTCTTCAGGTCTCAGTTTACTCATCTATAATATGGGGATGATAATAATAGCTCTTTCACATAATTGTGAAAAGTAAATGAGCTTATGTGTCTAAAGTCCTTGGCACAAGTCTCAAAACTTCTGAACCCCTTACGCAAATACACTGGTTTAGCAACCGTCTAACTTCATATACACGCAGCTGAAAGGTACAGTCGCCAGGGAGTATATGTGCTTCCAAGTTCTGTACTTTGCAGTGCCGGCGCTCCTGGGCCAAGTTTTCACTCTAAACAAAGAAGTAAGTGTACATTTACAAGGCAAAATCCATCAGCGGTTTCTCGGAATCTGCAAGTTAAGGATCCCCTGCGGGAGGTGAATCCCCTCAGACAAACCAAAGGGCAATCATGGTTTCATCGCTAAGTGCAAAAGAAAAAGAAACGCCAGTCACACGTTCCCACTGCTAAGTCACCCCGATCTCACAATAGGTAGCGCGTCCCAATAGGGCTAGAACCTGGCTCTCCCAGAAGTGATCCCAACGGCGAGCGCAGGGCCGAGCGAAAAGCGGGGCGCGCAGAGAGGAGACCCCAGGGAGGG
The DNA here is from genome assembly GCF_015220235.1 of Choloepus didactylus. NCBI lineage: Eukaryota > Metazoa > Chordata > Mammalia > Pilosa > Megalonychidae > Choloepus > Choloepus didactylus. Next base: position 11,096,750 of record NC_051308.1, read on the forward strand.
GCTGCCGGCCGCAGCGCGGGACCCACTCCAACCCGAAGAGCTCTCGGACGCCCCCTGCGCCATTTCATTCAAAAGAGCCACCTTCCTCCGCGCCGCCCCGGGACCGGTCACCCAGGGGAAGGGAGGTTCATCTGGGTGATTCTCCGCAAATCCAGGCGTCCTCTCCGCCGCACCTACTGGCAGTGGGGCGCGAGGTCGGGACCCGGAGGTCCGGCAGGCGCGCACTCACCGAGCGTAGCCACCGTTCCGGCCTCGAGAAGAGCAGGCAGTCCCCGCGGCCGCGCGCCTCCAGGAGGACGCTGATCTCCCCGGTGGCGTCCAGCCGCTCGAGCAGCCGCAGCCCTTTGCTCAGAGCCATGGGCGCCCGGCCTGGCTCCGGGGGGGACCCGGGCGAGGGCGCACAGCCGGCTGCGGCTCTCCGCGCTCCACGCGCCGCCACTTCCAGGAGTTTCACTTTGTGGCTCGGCTCCCCGCCCGGCGCAGGCTCCTCCCCAGCCTCCTCTTAACCCTCCTCCTCCTCCTCCTCCTCCTCCTCCTGGTGCGGGGCAGGTGAGGAGAGCCCTCGGCCGCTCTGCCGCCCCGGACCGCTGTCCGCGAAGGCGCCGCGCTCCTCCCGGGAAGGCAGCTGTGCGCGGCCGCGCGGGCTCCTGGAGGCCCGGCAGCGCTGGGAGTCCGCCTCGCCGGCTCCTCGCGCCCTGGGGCTCGGGCCGTATGCCGGGCTGTGGCGTGGCAGGGAAGGAGGAAGATGCCGCACATTCCTCGCAGCGGAGGAGGATGAAATCTGTGGAGTGTGCTATGGCGCACGCAAGAGTTAGTTAAGGACACTACGCCAGCCTTATTAGGGATGCCCTTGGGCCTGGGTGGACACCGTAGGGAGGCGCCAGGGGGCGTGGGGCCCCCTTTCTGTCGTCTATTTCGACCCCTGGCGAGAGTTCCTTCAATTCTCCGTGCCTCACCCTCCACGTCTGTAAAATGGGAAGTACTATCTGCCTTTTTAATAGGATTGCGGTGCGATCGAAGGGGTGTTAATTGGGCAAGGGCTGGTAAGTGCCTGGCATGTGGAGTGTTCACAAGTTGCTTTTTTACTAGTTTTCTGCAATTAGGATAGTGCAGTCCATCCGCACACCAGCAGCAGGGACGATCACCGTGGGTTGTCGTGGATAAAGCAGAGACTGAGACCCTCTGAGATGTAAGACTCTTAGAAAGTGTGGCAGGTTGAGGTTGAATCACCTACTCCATTGAAAGACATATTCTCAATCCTAATCTGCATCCTTGTGGGTGTGACTTTCCCCTTTTGAAGATGTCATTTATAGTTAAGGTGGGGCCCAAGTGAATCAGAGTGGACCTTACTCCATATAACTGGTGTCCTTTATAAGCAGAAGAAATTAGAAGATAATCAGAGAAAGACACACAAGAAGAAGCTGGAAGTCAGTGGAAACTGGCAGAGAAGACACATAGAGAGAGGTCGCCAGGCAGGTGGGGGCAGGATGGAAGCCAAGGAACCCCAAGGATGGGGGAAGCCAGCACCAGACCTCCACAGACTCCAGAAGAAAGTGTGGGGCCTGTTGAGGCCTTGATGTTGGACTTTAGCCTTCAAATCTTGAGCTGATGAATGCCTGTGTTGAAGTCAACCCATTGTGTGCTATTTGTCACAGCAGCTGTGGCAAACTAAGAAGGAAGGCATGGGAGCGGGAAGGAGAGGAGGTGAGAACAGAGGAAAATCCGGTTCCATCAGGCCCTGGAATAGGCCACAGCAAGAAATTTAAATTGGCTATATTGTGGGGAGTGATCAAGAGTGGGGGAGCCAGAGAAGCCCTGAAAGTTATCAAAGCAATTACAAAGAAAATAGGAAAGAGCTCTCAAATATAAAAAAGCCAGTTTTAGTACTGACGGCCTGAGATGCAAAAGGGCTGTGAGGAGTCAGAAACAACCCCAGCATCTGGAGAGTGGGCAGCAGGGCGTAACATTGGCAGAGAGGGAATTGGGGAGGTCATTGGTTGACTGGAAACAGGAATGGGAGTGGGGAAAGGGTGTCTGATTTTGGTCTATGTGCATTTAAGATGCTCTGTTTAGTTTCCTAGCTGCCTAAAAACAATGGGTTTAGCTTACAAACAGGAATTTATTGGCTCATGGTTTTGGGAGGCTACAAGGTTTGCTTCTCTTGGGTCAGAATCTTCTGGCTGGCAATCTTTAAGATTCCTTTTCTCTCACATGGTGATGCACATGGCGGCATCTTCCCCTTCCTCTTCCGGGTTTCGATGACTTCCGGCTTCCTGGCTGCTCCTGTGGCTTCTCCTTCCATGCCCAGTTTCTGTCATCCGTATTGGATTAAGGTCCACCCTCACTGATTTTGTGCACATCTGAACTACTAACATCTTCAGAGGTCCTATTTACAAATAGACTCACACCCCACAGGACCAGGGGTTGGACCTGACCACACGATTCAATCCCCAACAGATGATTGAAAGGTCACCAATGAGAAATGGCTGCCTACGAGAGCCAGAGATGAATAGTGGGAGGAGAGTAGAAGGCAAGGGTTTGAGCATGATGAGGGCAGAAGGAAAGACTAAAAGAAGTATCCAGAGAGATTGGCAAGTTGTGTGGAAGCTAAGGGCCTCAAAAGCCTTGAGAAGGAGGGAGTAGTCACGATTTGAACACCTTAGAATATCTGTAAGAACGAGGAGCAGAAAAGAACCTTGGTTTGGTAAGAAGGCAATGGTGGCCTTTGAGTGGGCAGTTAATTCAAGTGTTGGGTGAAAAAGCCAGGTTGCAAAGAATTAAGGTAGGAATACAGGCAGGAAGTGTGGGCTGCTAGCTCTAGAAGTCTGGCTGGGAGAAACACCAAATCAGGTGGAGGGGGCAGCAAAGGCTGTTTTAATTAGGCTAGGCTTGCAGTGTCCTTAGAGGGCAAGCAACAAGGGGAGCAGAGAAGGAGTCAAAGATGTTGATGTGGAAGGGAGGGGTCCAGTCTAGAGGTGAGCAAGGAAAGCCGGTGAGGCAGAAGGCTCAGCTCTTTGGGGAGGGACTCACTTCTTTTGCCTCAGAGGAAGGGGAAGAATGAAAGGCCTGTGTGGAGAGCAAAAGGAGGAGAAGGTGCCAGGGCTGGGGCAGCAAGAGGAGGCTTGGCTCTCGGAAAGGTCAGACAGGACCATTGTTCTGGAGCTGGCCTTGGTGAGCCCAATAACCAAAAAAAAAGGGGAGTGGGTGGGGATGGGGGGGGGAATGGGGGGGAGGGGAGGTTGGGGCAAGCAAGCAGAAAAGACCCAGAACAGTTGCTGTGGGGAGTGCTTAGAAGAATCCAGAAGTTACCTTCAAATCCCTTAGACCTGAGAAGATATTGGCATCGTAGACTACAGGTAACCTTGGCCTGATCGTTCTCTCCTTCCTCTTTCTGAAACGAGAATGTCTCAACCCCGTTAGCTCTGCCTTAAGGATGTCTCAACCCCGTTAGCTCTGCCTTAAGGATGCATCCGGGATACCCCAAAGAATTGGAAGAAGGAACTCAAACAAGTACCTGTGCACGCAGCATATTCATAGCACATTACTCACAATAGCCAAAAGGTGGAAAGGTCCAAATGCCCGTTAACGGATGAATGGATAAACAAATGTAGTTCATCCATGCAATGGAATATTACTCATCCATAAAAAAAGAATGAAGTACCGATAATATGCCATGACATGGATGACCCTCAAAAATGTTATGCAAAGTGAAAGAAGCCAGACACAAAAAGACACATATTGTCCGATTCTGTTTATGTGGAATATCCAGAATAGATAAATACAATGAAGATTGGTGGAAGGGGGAAGGGGAAAATGGGAAGAAACTGCTTAATGGGTAAGAGATTCTACTTTGGAATGATAACAATGTTTTGGGATGAGATTCATTGCACAATATTGTGAATGTACTAAATGCCACTGTATTGTTCAATTTAAAAATGGTTAATTTTATGTTCTGTGAATTTCACCTCAATAAATTATATTACACACACACACACACACACACACACACACACACACACACACACACATCCCACATTGAAGATCTAACTGTTCACCATTCCCGTTGTTTTAGGTTTGGGTCCCCGTGACATAGACTCTGAGCTGGAGACTGGCAGAAGGTTGTATTGGAAGAGCTCTCAGGACCAACACCAAGAGGGAGTGAGGGGAGCGAGTTAGGGACAGAACAGCTCCCTTCAGCCAAGAGCAACCTTCCTAGCAGCTGAGGGAATCAGTGCCTCTTTTGGGGACAGGGGTCTGGGTAGAGAACCACAGTGTCCCTACATCCACTGGCCCCATCCTGGTCCAAACTGGAATCTTTATCCTAGAGCTAGTCACCCTCCTTCCACCCATGTCCCCTGGGCACCCAGAGTGATCTTGTTAAAACAATAAATCTGACCAGGTCACTCGGCACATCTCCCTCAGTAGAAGCCAAAGCCTTTCCCTGTGACGCAGAGGCCCTCCGTGACCTGCCCCCAGCCACATCTCCGATCTCATCTGCCTCTACTTGCTCTGTGTTCAGCCCACCACAGGCCCTTTGCTCTCCTCCTCTTTCTCATGCCCCAGGCACGCCTCCACCTCAGGGCCTTTGCACATGCAATGCTGCCTCCCCTAGGTGTCTATGTGACCTGTGACCGGTTCTCTCACTTCTTTCAGGTCTGTTGAAAAGTCCCTCTTCTTAGCGAGTCCTTCCTGAGTTCCCTATCTAATGTCCTCAGGTAGAGAGACAAGAGAGAGCAGCCTGGTATGTCCAAGGAACAGTAAGGGCTGGTGCAACTGGAACACAGAGAGCCAGGGGGACTGGTGGCAGGAAATGCAGACACAGTGCTGTAGGCCACTGGATAGTAAGGAATTTGGCCCCCAAAAAGAGGTCTCCCTTTGTCCTGGCTCCTGGAAGGGTAACTTCTACATGCTTGGAATTTCCCATGATTGAAATATCTTTTGCTGTTCATGGAGGACCCAGGACCACACCTGATCGTTCAGATGCTACCGAGATGACAGCCTGGGGCGGCCACCCCGGAAAGCTTAGGGCAGGGGCTGGCCCCACCAGAAAGACCATTAGTGAGGTTGGGAATTGCCAGCTTTGGGCTGGAGACTGGATCAACCACGGGAGCATCAGTCAAGCCAAGTAACGAAACCCCCCAAAAATTCTGGACACCCAAGCTCAAGAGAGCTTCCTTGATTGGTAATAGACCTCAATGTACCAGGAGGGCGACGCGTTCTGACTCCAATTAGAGAATACATGGACACGTGCATTGGAGAACCTCCCAAACCTCGCTCTCAAGTCTCTTCTTTTGACTTCTGATTCGTCTCCTTTTTAGCTATTAAAGAACAAAACAAAACAAAACAAAGAACAAAACCCTGTTATCCTAAGTATAGCACTTTCCTGGGTTCTGTGAGTTGTTCCAGCACATTATTGAATCTGAGGGCCTGGTGGGAACCCCCACATTTGTAGCCAGTTGTTCAGAGGGATGGATGACCCAGGAACCCCCAAATTAGGAGGGTGGTGACTGAAGGAAGGAGGCTTGTGCCCTTAGCCTGCGGAGTCTGAACTAACTCCGGGTATCTAATGGCATTATATTGGGTTGTCCAAAGTTAACTCAGTCACTGTAATGACTTTGGCTTCCACTCCGAATGAGGGGGAAGAGAGGAATGGCATCAGTGTGTTGTTTTACGTGGCTCCCTCTAACTGCGGAATTGGAACTTGACTGAAGGGGGAAGGCAGAGGGACAGAGACCGGCGAAGACTAGGTGGGAGGCTGCTGCAACAACCCAGGGGGTTGCTGGTGGTGGTTGGACAAGGTGACAGTGGAGCGTGGAGGAAAAGAGTCTGGTTCTGGATAGATTTTTCAAGGATGAGTTGACAGGGTTTGCTGAGAGACCAGATATGGAATGTGAGAGAAAGACAGGTGTTTGGGATGACTCCAGATTTGGGCCAAAGCAGCTGAAAAGCCGGGAGTTGCCATCAGGTGAGGTGGGGACAGCCGTGGGAGGGGCAGGTGGGGCATGTTTAATTTTGAGAGGCCCTATGAAAATCCAGGTGGAGGTGGTGCGCGGGCAGTAGGTTAGTAAGTCTGGAGTTCAGAGGTGAGGTCTGGACAGATATGTAAACATAAGGGTATTAACATGTAGATGGTGTTTAAGTTTACCAGAGCATGAGGGTTGATCAGAAAGGGAAGAGGGCTGAGTCTGAGCCCGCAGCACGCTGACATTTGGAGCTAAGGGAGAAGAGGAGGAAGCATCAGTTAACTGAGGAGAGTTCAGTGAGGCAGGAAGACAACCAGGAGCCTTAGAATGTCTGGAGTCCAAGGGAAGGAAGTGCTTCGAGGACACAGTGGTCAGCGATGGCGAGGGCTGCTGACGGGTACAGGAGGATGAGGGCTGAGCCTTTGTCCTTTGGATCTAGCCCTGTGAGCCTCATTGGTGACCCTTACAAGGGTGGTTTTTTAGAGGACTGGCAGGGGAAAAAGTAGTTGTTTGTGACAGCCTGTTTCTTCTTGTTTGGCCCTTTGTATTCATGAAGATCTAGTTATTAACTTCAGGTTATTTAAAAGCGTTGCAGTATATTGGAGACAGTGATTTTGACACACACACACACCCACCCACACCCACACCCACACTAGCTTCTCCAGATGAAACACTCAAATTCCTATAAATGCCCCTCATTTCCTATTTTCCATTGCACTAATTATATCTTCTTTCTTTCCATCTCTCAGGCTCTTTCTGCCTTTATTTTCTTCTTTCTCGAAGTGATGTCTGTTGTTTCTTTCTGGAAGCTTCTTTGGTAACCACACTCCCTTCATGGTGTGGAAAAGTTTCTTCCCTGCTGAAACGGTGTGAACCTGTGGGGCTGCTCGAGTGCCCTGTCTTCCTGGCCACTGACGAAATCACATTAGCCAAGCCAGGGTGCTCATCCCTGAAGCAGAAACAAAGCTTCTTCCTTCACTGTGGCCGTTGACCTGGGGTGAGGGTAAGCAGGTGATCTTGTGACCATTGCCTCTTCTCACTCTGCCCAGGTCCCAGAGAGACAGAGGAAGGAGGCTGGAATGAGACTGCAAGAACCGACGGTGTCGTTTGTGCCCCCGCATCCCGCCATCTCTGTACTTCTCAGTTATTAACCAATTAAATCGCCTTTTCTGCTTGCACTAGCTTGAGACGGTGTTTCTGTTATTTAAGACAAAGGGTCCCAATTCACAACTCCAGCTTTATTCCACGGGCCAATATTTCAGCGTCTCTCTTGCCAAACCTTCGATCTCATTACTCCATTTTCCTTCGGCTTTCTCCACCTAGAGGAACCTTAACTCTGGATAGACCTGCCTTCTCTGTACTTACATCTGGTTGCCAAGTTATCACCCCTGGAGCAGACGGTGCCCTTGGAAATCACAGCCCAAACCTTCCTCATTCACTCTCTCTCTCCTGTTCTCAATAGCAGCCACTTGAACTTTCTCCACCCTCCTCAAACTTACTTCTCCCCACACACCCTCAGCAAGACATCTTGCCGCCTACTTAATAGAGAAAATAGGAGCCACAGGAGGGCTTCTCTTTACTTTCACAAAATCTTGCCTTTGCAAACTGTGAAAGGCAATTGAAGAAAAGTGAAGCTGACGACCAGATAAAGCCCAATAAAGTCACTGGTGGTGAGGACCAAGGCGTGTGGGCTGCCCTGAAGCACGGACTCGGAGGGAGAGCGGGGCCCAGCCTTGGGACAGCAGACCATGCTCTCTGGACACGGTTTCTCCTCTTGGCTCCAAGACCTTGTGCCTTTGGTTGTCTTTCTCCTGTGACTGCTCCTTCTCAGTCTCCTTTGCATGCTCTCTTCCTTCATTTGTACCTTAAATCTTGTTCTTCCTCAGCGGCTGGCTCTCCTCTGTTCTCATTCCACACGCTTTCTTTAGGTACATACTCTCAGTTCTCTAAATTCCAGAGTGACTAGTCAGGAATATACACTTGTCATTCAGAATCTCCAATTAATTGTCCCACAAGCACGTCACATTGACCGTGTTGCAAAGCTGAACTCAGCCACCTCTGCCTCAAGCCTGCTCCTCCTTTCTAGCTCTGTAAACACCACCTTGGTTCACTTGGACGTCAGCCTTGACCTCTTCCACTCCCTCACCCCTCCCAACAATTTAAACACCAGGTCCTATCAGGTTGTACCTCCTCCAGCTCTCTTCATCTCCAGCTGCCAGGTCCCTGTGCTGGGCCACCATCGCCTAGATCATGGCAAAAGCCTCTTAACTGGTCTCTTTGCAACACATTTTGTCCTCTTTGGATCTGCTCCTCCTGCTATACTCAGAGCTAGGTTCTCCAAAATGCAAATATATGATCATACCACTCCTGTGCTTTGAACCATTCAATGACTTCTCACTTCCTTTAGGATAATATAAACAAGACACCCTCAGTTCATATGGCCTTTCTTGTTCTGGCCCCTGCTTTATGTCTCCCCTCCTCATCTGCTACCTCCCCACCTCCTGCTAGTTGCCCTGCTCTTTCCTTGCTTCTGGCCAGGTGACCGCTGTGCAGGAGCCGTGTGCAGCAAGAAGAAGGAGACCATGTCTGCTGCGTTCACCATTACATCTCCAATGCTTATCACTCTGTCTGTACTCAATAACATTTGAGGAATAAGTGAATGAATGTTCTTTCCTAATCAATTTGTATTTTTTCCTTTTGGCTTGCTGCTTAATAAAAGATTATAATAGTAAGCAAAACATGAAATGAGAAATTATTGTAAATATTTTCTCTTAGGAAAGAAAAGTGAAGCAATGTGAAGAGGTGGTAGAGTTGTTTGGATGCTTAGTATGTTTTTAAAGAACAGTTATACAATCAGTATCGAAACCGAAATTGCTTTAGTGATGGCGCAGTCACTGTTTCCCTCAGTACTGATATCAAGTTTATAATGTCAATATGGTGTAGGCAAGATGCCTTCTTCTTCCTTTCTCGTCCCATTCCAAAGTTCTCGTGGCTGGTCCCATCCATTCCTATAGGCTTAGCTTATCTATTATTCGCCCACGTGTCCCAAATCTTTATTTCTGGCCCAGATTATTTCCTTAACAACAAACACTCCCAGTTGCCTATACCTTCTTCCACCCAATGTCCAGAGGCCCCTCAGCCCAATCTGCCTAGATGGGGTTCCCTTTTTCCTCCCTCATGCACTGATTTCCTGTCTCAGAAAAGGCTCCATTACCTTCTTCACACCTGAAATCCTTGATCTTTCCTCTCCTCTCCCTCACTTTCCATTTTTTAGGCCTGTTTATCCCATTTCTTAAATATCCCTCAGTTTTTCACCTGTCCTCTACCCCATTGTCTTCGTTCAGGCCTGAATTGTTTCACTGCTCTGTGCTTTGGTTTCCCTCTACATCCATCCTGGTGGCCAGGTAAATGTGAATCTATCACACCACGAGGCAGCCTAGAACCCCAGATGGTTCCCATGGGCTCTCAGACCATGTCAAAGTTCCTTAGCAGAGTATGAAGACCTTTTTTGCTCTGGGTCTGATTTCCTCTCCAAAATACTCTCCTGGCCAAGCCCTCATGCACACTGTAAGCTCTGGCTGCAAGGAGCTCCCCATTTTCCACAATGCACCCACATTCTTGGGATCCTGGGCCTTTGCAGGTGGTGCCTGCAACTTCCTTCTACCCTTCTCCACCTGGCTGGTCCACCTTCTTGGACGCTGGATGCTTTCCCCACCCTCTGACCCTGGGCTGAGTTAGGTGCTTTCCATTTACGTCCCTGGAGACCGCAGCGCTTTTGTATTTGGAGAAATTTGTTAAAGAGTATAAGGGCGCCATGCAATGAGATCAAGAAAGATGGGTACTCGCCAGGGGAAAGCTGGGCCTGGCTGTCTCCCAAATGGCAATCACAGGTGGAATTAACACATCGGAGCCCAGCTCTTGGCTGGGCAGGCTTGAGAACGCAACCACCAGTGCACTGAGAGTAAACACATCTCTCTGAGATGGGTTTCTTCTTGATGGAGCTCACACACTGACCATTTGCCAGTCACAGCATTGCATAAAGTGGGAGTATTGTGCTAGCCACTGGAATCCTCCAGCCAAAATGTGCTCTCCACAGCTTTCCACAAGAAGAGATAAGTTATACTTTATTGTTGAATCTGGAGTCAGAGCATGGAGAATTAGTTACTGGCTGGCTTGAGTGCCCATCTGTACGTCATAGATATACCTACCACTTGGCCTGGACAGGTAAGTCCCTGGCAGGATCTGCCCTAACCAGATGGCACCTGACTGGACACTGCAACTTTCATTAGAGGCAGCCTGCAACTCTGCCAGGGAAATCATTCTGGATTGTTCCGGTTTGCTAATGCTGCCATTATGCAAAAATACCAGAAATGGATTGGCTTTTATAAAGGGAGTTTATTTGGTTACAAAGTTACAGTTCTACAGCCATAAAAGTGTCCAAACCAAGGCATAAACATGAGTATACCTTCACCGGAGCAAGGCCATTGGAGTCTGGAAAACCTCTGTTAGCTCAGAAGGCACGTGGCTGGTGTCTGCTTGCTCCCAGGTTGGGTTTCAAAATGGCGTTCTCCAGAATGTCTCTCTTAGCTGCAGCTGCCCTGAGGTCCTTCTGTTAGTGAGATTTTATAGGGCTCCAGTAAACTAATCAAGATCCGTGCTGAATGGACGGGGCCACACCTCCATGGAAATAATCTAATCGGAGTTATCACCTACAGTTGGGTAGGTCACATCTCCATGGAAACAGCCTAATCCAAGATTCCAACCTAATCAACACTAATACATCAACCCCACAAGACTGCATTAAAGAACATGGTGTTTTGGGGGACATAATACATCCAAACTAGCATGTGGCTCTTTAAGATGACTGCACATTTCTGCTTTTAAATGGAAACTAAAGAGCAAAATCTTATTTTTTCTTATTTCCAAGGATTATAGAGGAGCACTACCCAATGGAAATATAACACGAGCCTCAGTGTATAACTTAAATTTCTAGTATCCACATTTTTAAAAAAGTAAAAAGAAATGGGTGAACTTGAGTTGAATCAAATGTTTTCTTTTAGGCCAATATATCCAAAATATTGTAATTTCAATATGAGGTCAATAACTAGTATTAATGAAATATTTCACATTCTTTTTCTTTTTTAGGTCTTTAAAATCCGGTGTGCATTTTGCCACTTACAGCCCATCTCAATTTGGACTAGCCACATTTCAGGTGTTCAATAGCTCCATGTGGTTGGTGGCCAGGGGACAGAGTGAGGGGCCACTCATTGAAATCTCCAGGAAAAATGACAATGTTATCACACTGTTGAATTTGTCTGTTGACATGGGCTTCCCCTCCACTTGACTGGAGCTCCCTGAGGTCAGGGCTGAGCTTTGCCTTGCTCTCTCCGTGACCCTCTTGCCTGGCAGACAGCTGGTGCTGTTGTTTGCAGTGTTTGTGGAATGTGGGATAAATCGCTGGTGAGAAGCCCTAAGGTGCTGGCCTTGCAGGGCAGGGTCAGGGGAGAGACAGGAAGTCCGTAAATGTACTGGGGGTGAAGGAAGCTGTCACAGCCCCTCTTTTAGCTCCCTATCCTCTTCTCCTGTGCCTACATTTAACCAGTGTAGAAGCAGGGCTGGTTTATATGTCATTCCTGGGGCCATTGAGTTAATTCCCTGCCCTGCCCTCCCTCAATACCTTTATCAAGAGAGAAAATGAAAACAAAACAAACAAAACTCCTCCAAAAATTAGGACTAGAGCTCAAAATGGAGATACTTCAGGGAGAGGCAGTATGCCAATATAAATTGATATTAAATTAGAGGACTGTTATTAGCTCCTTCCCCAAAGGAGAGCATAAGCATAGTGTATGCATCCAAGTTCATCCATCTCAACATTCCATCTGTTTTGATTTGCTAAAGTTGACGAAATGCAATATACCAGAGATGGGTTGACTTTTACAACAGGGATTTATTAGCTTACGAGTTTACAGTTCTGAGGCCATGAAAATGTACGAATCAAGGCATCAACAGATGATGCTTTCTCCCTGAAGACTGGCTACCGATGATCCTCAGCTCCTCTGTCACATGGGAAGGCACACGGCAACGTTCTGCTGGTCTCTCCCTTCTCTCCCGGATTTGTTGCTTCCAGCTTCTGGCTTCAGTGGTTTCCTCTCTGTTTCTGTGATTTCTCTCTGTTTTCTGTGTGTCGTCTCTCAGCTTCTCTGGCTTTCTTCTCTGAGCTTCTCTGGCTTTCTTCTGTGTCTTTTTTTATCCTCTTACAAATGACTCCAGTAAGAGGAGTAAGACCACCCTGAATGAGGTGGTTCACATCTCAAGTTAAGATACTCCCTCACAATGGGTCCACACCCACGGGAATGGATTAGCTTTAAGAACATGGTCTCTTCTGGGGGTACATTACAACTTCAAACCATCACACAGGTGCTAGGGGAGATACCAAGGCAGAGGGCTAGCAGGATGTGGGCAACAGGGTCAGGAAAGCAGGGAGGCTGCAAGTGACCCGTGGGGGCTGCAGGTGGCGAGAAGGAGGCGTCACCATCTGCCTCAGGCATGTCCGCTTCAGAAGTGGGAGAGATGGGTGGAAAGCCAGCCTCAGCGTGCATGCACGTGCTTGTACTACGCTCCAGCTGAGTCCCTGGAGCTAGGAGCCTGGCGAGCCTTTCTGCACGCTACTTGCTGGGAGAACCACTTAGGAAAGCCTCTCTCCTGTGAATTCAACATCACCAGTGTCTTCCTGTCTTGCATGAACATAAACTATGTATGTTTAGTTTACATTTTACCAGAAATGGGGGAACGGGGGGCGTGTAAGCAGAATGGTTTATACCAGAGCTTTCCAACCCAGTGCACTGAGAATGGGTACAGATGTTCCCTCAGGGACACCGAGGATGTGGGGCAGCTGGGCTGGTCACCTCCAGCTGCGCCTTGTCCTTGTCGTGCAAATGTATCAGTTTATCTGTGGGATAAACTTAGGGAAACTGGTTTCCACCAAAGAAATGCAAACAACGTCTTGGCTCGTAAAAGTCCATCAGCCACCCTGCTTGTCTGGATGTAGTCCCGGGTGCCTTCCTCCCCTCCCCTAGCACCCCAGAATTGCATTCTCTCAAAGAGCCTTCTCTCCCCCACCTCTCTCCACCTGGGTCCCTCTCCTTTCCCTCTTCTCTTCCAAGGGGCAAAACCAACGAGTTCATCTCTTTGTCATAGTCACAGCAGTGTAATCGAGCTCTCAGCCTTGGTTCCAGGCCTCACATTCTCTAACTCAACCAGCTGATCAAATGAAAAGGGCTTATTTTTAAGGAAATTCATGAGGATTCATACAGGTAACTGTACCACTCAATTGTCCTTGAGCAGCTATGCTTTTTGAAAAATACAAGTTATTGAATGATTATTACAATGTACAAATTACAATCATAAAGTAGGTATTACCTCCATTTACGTATAGGGAAATGTTAAGCAGGTTTAAGGAAGGTGGAGCTGAGGTCTGAACCTGAAACTATTGGACTTCAGAGCTCTTCCTTTTAACTAGGTTACTAAGTAGTTTCAAAAGATGTAGACTTGTAAATATTTGGAAAAGCTTACCAAATTTCCTCTATTCCCTTGCATATTTTTTAGTATTTTATAGAAATTTAGTATTTTATAGAAATTTATATAAATCATAGAAATTTATAGGAATTAGAAAGCTAAGTAATTTAGAACAGTGAGCCATGCTGCAGCATTTCTCAATAGTTTATTTTTCTTGTTTCATTGTAAAAATAGTAATTATTATTTGGTTCCTGAGCCTGGCAGGCCTAGGATACTTTGCATAACAGTTCTAGTGAATTTATGGACAGTTCCTTAAATAATCAGCTTATTGGATTATATCTTAAACTTCAGTAACGACCCTCTCTCTTTTTTTTCCTTCTCTGAAATACAAGAATAGAAATATTTACAACTTTTTCTTTTCAACCTCCCAATAATTCTTTCAAATGCAGAGTTTGTGGTGCCTGAGACTCAGGCATCTATTAAATTCTCCACCATATAAAAGAATAAATCATTCATTTTTTGAAGTCCTCTCTGCCAAAACGGCGTACCCATTTGGCCTTGCCTTCAGATGAAAGAATTTTTAGCTGAACTCATTGAATGAAATGAACCTTGGGTGAGGAAAATTCCTGTTTCACTCCAGCAGCAAACTCAAAGTTCATATTATGAAAATGCTCTCCAAACTGCCTCCGAAGCTGGCAAACAGTAAGTCTTCTGTATTTTTTCTGTTTTTATGAACTTTAATCCAACACCCTCTTTAACATATTTACAGACATGAATGGCACTGCGCTGGGCATGGTCAGTTTTCTTTATGTTTGCGTTCAGCCTAATTGGATAATAAATGGATAAATGAATGATTCAGAGGCCTTGGACCAAGGCCACATACAAAGATTCTGTATAAACATATCGAAAACATTCAGCCCTGGACAGGTCCCAGCTGTTTAGTTTGAAGGTCTGAATGCACAATGAAAATGTGGGGCCACTTGTTAAAAAAAAATTATTAATAATTTCAAGACAGTGACAGCAGAGTGCTAATGAACCCCCATGCTGGACTCCCCTGAGCACAGGACCCCGTGGGAATGCAAGGTTCTCACATCCTGGCACTAAGGGCTGCCCTTCTCGCTTTTGGGTCAATGGTGCAACCTGCAATCAGCCTTCTCTCTCGCTCCCCATATTTAATCAATCACCAAGTTGTACTGTTGTATCCTCTGAATGCCTTGAAGATTCACCCCTTTGTCTCTCTCTGCAGACATCTCTCCCCTCCAGTTGCTCTCTCCCACACCCACCCTGCTCTCTCCAGCCTGCCCTCTTTGCTGCAGAGATCCTGCACCCCTGCCACCCCCCCCACCCATTGAAGAGGCATCAGAGGCTTCTCATTGCCTGGGTGGGGAAGGCCAAACACCCCAACATGGACATCAAGACTTGTGCATTCTGCCCCACTTGCTTCCCCAGCACTCTTTGCTGGCCCTCAGTGTTTGAGCTACATTAGCCTTCTCCAGCGCTGCTCCTCAGATAGGCAAGCTCTGCAGCCTCTGAGCCTTCTCACGGGCTGTTCCTTCTGCCTTCATCCTTCTTCCTCTCTGTCTTCATCTAGCTAACTCACAGTCAGCCTTTAAGTCTTGGCCTAGGTATAATTTCTTTAGCGGAGCCTACTCTAGACCAGGTTAGATGCCCCCCTCCCCTAACACTTTCCCTCTAACTAAGGCTCATTTTTACCTGCTCTGTGTAGGTCTTTCTGGTCTGTATAGGTTGCATCTGGCTCTGCCTTGTTCCCAGGGTACCTGCGAGAGTAGAAACTCCACTGAGATTTGTTGATTGATAGGTTGACTGACTCAAGGCTATCTCATTAATTAGTGTCATGGAGAGAGAAACGCAGTCATTTGGTAACAAGGGAAATTTTGTGCTTGCCATTCTGCTGCTGCATAAAAGGCCTGCCTGACGTCGTGAACAGCTGCTTGTTGCATTGCAGTGTGGCCGTTACAAACAAGGACTGCTCACTGGAGGTGTCCACAGCTTGCACTGGCATCAGGTGTGTTCTTAAAAGGTACTGATGTGGGGTTATGCATGTTTTGGGAGTACACCTTATCTATTTCTCTAGATCATGGCGATAAACATGCATCACTTTGCTAATCATGAAGAACCACCCTTCCCCAGCAATTTTTCCTTAAAAAAAAAAAGAAAGAAAAAAAAAGTACCACAAAAGAGGAATTTGCTATCGGGCTTCATATTTTTTGCAAATGTATTTCCTCTGGGGAAACATCTTTCCTCCCCTGCTCCACCACCATAGAAAGATAGAGAAAGAAGAGGAAGTTGAACATGGTATAAATAGTGCCAATTCATCTTCCTTTAAAACATTCATACAAAAGTAGGAAAGCAAACACATTCATAAAGCTAAACCATGAGCGCTGCTCAGCCGGGGTGTCTTCAGTTTTGGGGTGGGTTTTTTTGTCCTCAATCACTTTCTTTCCTTCTGTTATATTTGTCTTCTGCTATATAGGTAAGAAAAGAAAAGAAATTCAAGAAAAGTCTGTGGCTTTGCTTAGGCAGGATTAGAACATTCCATGGAGCAGAAGTTCAGATTAATGTGAGACAGTGCAGGAGAGCACCTGAGAACTCCAACCTCACCTGGAGCTCCTGGTCCTCAGGCTTTCAGTTTTACAGGTGGGGTAGTTCCTGGCAAAGCAGGACAAGGCGGTCACCCCAGCACCTGATGGTCACCGAGATAACAGGTCTGGCCCCAGCTGGCCGCTCCCCAGGACGGCCCCTGACAGCCCCTGGTGCCATCCCCTGGCACAACAGCTGTCCCCCAAACCCCCACCCGAGGACCTCATAGCTTTACTATTTTCCAAGGCAGTTTTGAGAATCAACTCCGGCTTGAAATTGGGAACCCAGACCAGTACTTTTATCTTGATCATGTTACTTCTTTTTTTTTTTTTTTCCTAGAATGAAATCACTTTAACTTCTGTTTTTAAATGATTTCTAGTTACTAGGGGGTGAAGGGGATGCTGGAGTTCTCTGCATGGGTTTAGTATTATTTTTTGCAACTCTCCTGTACATTTGAAATGATTTTAAAATAAAAAGCTTAAAAGAAATGATTTGTGATTAAAGAGAAAACAGGATTCACATATGAGCTGAGATTTTGATATATCTGAACTGCCAAAATTGTTCCCTTTAAATTGCATTGGATGCAAATTTCAGTTCCTAAAAAAAAATCCAAATATGGTAATAAATGTTAAGGGAAGGGGAGGTTTGTTTTATCTCTTTTCCCAAAATGATGACCTAGTAGGAAAAATTCCTGACTGAAGCAAAAAGCACTGGGGGTTCATGCTAACAAAGAGATGTACTATACCTCTGACGGTGATGGTTTCGTTTCTGCTGCAGGAGATGGAAGATGGGAAAGACAGGGTAGCTCTAAGCGAGGGCTGGCGGGAATCATTACTGTGAACACCACTTCTGTGTCCTATCTCCAACATTTCCAACTATCCCACGAGGCAGGTGCTACCATTGTCTTGATTTTTCAGAAAAAACTCAGAAAGGTCAAGAGGCTTGGGGACCAGACCCTCATCTAATCGTCCCCACAGTGACCTGGCTGCATCTCCTTTTCTTCGAGGAGGGGGAAGATACCTGTTTTCCACCTCTTTAGAGCTCTTATGCTAGAACAACTAATCAGAGCGGGGAAGTAATTTACAGTTTACTCGTTCAACAGATGTGTGACCAATATTGTAACCCTAGCTCTGTGCTAGACATAACAGAAATAAATAAAAGAAGTTGGAGGCGGCAGGGCAAGATGGCAGACTGGTGAGCTGTATGTTTTAGTTACTCCTCCAGGAAAGTAGGTAGAAAGCCAGGAACTGCATGGACTGGACACCACAAACCAATCTGACTTTGGGCATACTTCATACAACACTCATGAAAACGTGGAACTGCTGAGATCAGCGAAATCTGTAAGTTTTTGCGGCCAGGGGACCCGCGCCCCTCCCTGCCAGGCTCAGTCCCGTGGGAGGAGGGGCTGTGAGCTCCAGGAAGGAGAAGGGAGAACTGCAGTGGCAGCCCTTATCGGAAACTCATTCTACTGATCCAAAATCCAACCATAGATAGACTGAGACCAGACACCAGAGAATCTGAGAGCAGCCAGCCCAGCAGAGAGGAGACAGGCATAGAAAAAAAAAACACGAAAAACTCCAAAATAAAAGCGGAGGATTTTTGGAGTTCTGGTGAACATAGAAAGGGGAAGGGCCCTGAGGCGCATATGCAAATCCCGAAGAAAACCTGATCTCTCTGCCCTGTGGACCTTGCCTTAATGGCCCTGGTTGCTTTGTCTCTTAGCATTTCAATAACCCATTAGATCTCTGAGGAGGGCCCGTTTTTTTTTTTTCTTTTTTTTTTTTAATCCATTTTTCTTTTTCTACAACAATTACTCTAAGAAGCCAATACAGAAAGCTTCAAAGACTTACTATTTGGGCAGGTCAAGTCAAGAGCAGAACTAGGAGAGCTCTGAGACAAAACGCAATAATCCAGTGGCTGAGAAAATTCACTAAACACCACAACTTCCCAAGAAAAGGGGGGTGTCCGCTCACAGCCACCATCCTGGTGGACAGGAAACACTCCTGCCCATCGCCAGCCCCATAGCCCAGAGCTGCCCCAGACAACCCAGTGTGATGGAAGTGCTTCAAATAACAGGCACACACCACAAAACTGGGCGTGGACATTAGCCTTCCCTGCAACCTCAGCTGAATGTCCCAGAGCTGGGAAGGTGGAGCAGTGTGAATTAACAAAGCCCCATTCAGCCATCATTTGAGCAGACTGGCAGCCTCCCTACACAGCCCAGCAGCCCAGAACTGCCCTGGGGGGACGGAACTCACCTGTGACATAGCACAGTCATCCCTCAACAGAGGACCCGGGGTGCACAGCCTGGAAGAGGGGCCCACTTGCAAGTCTCAGGAGCCATACGCCAATACCAAAGACTTGTGGGTCAGTGGCAGAGACAAACTGTGGCAGGACTGAACTGAAGGATTAGACTATTGCACCAGCTTTAAAACTCTAGGATCATCAGGGAGATTTGATTGTTATGGGCCACCCCCCCCTCCCCGACTGCCCAGAAACACGCCCCACATACAGGGCAGGCAACACCAACTACACACGCAAGCTTGGTACACCAATTGGGCCCCACAAGACTCACTCCCCCACTCACCAAAAAGGCTAAGCAGGGGAGAACTGGCTTGTGGAGAACAGGTGGCTCGTGGACGCCACCTGCTGGTTAGTTAGAGAAAGTGTACTCCACGAAGCTGTAAATCTGATAAATTAGAGATAAGGACTTCAATAGGTCTACAAACCCTAAAAGAACCCTATCAAGTTCAGCAAATGCCACGAGGCCAAAAACAACAGAAAATTATAAAGCATATGAAAAAACCAGACGATATGGATAACCCAAGCCCAAGCACCCAAATCAAAAGACCAGAAGAGTCACAGCACCTAGAGCAGCTACTCAAAGAACTAAAGATGAACAATGAGACCATAGTACGGGATATGAAGGAAATCAAGAAGACCCTAGAAGAGTATAAAGAAGACATTGCAAGACTAAATAAAAAAATGGATGATCTTATGGAAATTAAAGAAACTGTTGACCAAATTAAAAAGATTCTGGACACTCATAGTACAAGACTAGAGGAAGTTGAACAACGAATCAGTGACCTGGAAGATGACAGAATGGAAAATGAAAGCATAAAACAAAGAATGGGGAAAAAAATTGAAAAACTCGAAATGGACCTCAGGGATATGATAGATAATATGAAATGTCCGAATATAAGACTCATTGGTGTCCCAGAAGGGGAAGAAAAGGGTAAAGGTCTAGGAAGAGTATTCAAAGAAATTGTTGGGGAAAACTTCCCAAATCTTCTAAACAACATAAATACACAAAATCATAAATGCTCAGCGAACTCCAAATAGAATAAATCCAAAAAAAACCCACTCCGAGACATATACTGATCACACTGTCAAACATAGAAGAGAAGGAGCAAGTTCTGAAAGCAGCAAGAGAAAAGCAATTCACCACATACAAAGGAAACAGCATAAGACTAAGTAGTGACTACTCAGCAGCCACCATGGAGGCAAGAAGGCAGTGGCACGATATATTTAAAATTCTGAGTGAGAGGAATTTCCAGCCAAGAATACTTTATCCAGCAAAGCTCTCCTTCAAATTTGAGGGAGAGCTTAAATTTTTCACAGACAAACAAATGCTGAGAGAATTTGCTAACAAGAGACCTGCCCTACTGGAGATACTAAAGGGAGCCCTACAGACAGAGAAACAAAGACAGGACAGAGAGACTTGGAGAAAGGTTCAGTACTAAAGAGATTCGGTTTGGGTACAATAAAGGATATTAATAGAGAGAGGGAAAAATATGGCAAACATAAACCAAAGGATAAGATGGCCGATTCAAGAAATGCCTTCACAGTTTTAACGTTGAATGTAAATGGATTAAACTCCCCAATTAAAAGATATAGATTCGCAGAATGGATCAAAAAAAATGAACCATCAATATGTTGCATACAAGAGACTCATCTTAGACACAGGGACACAAAGAAACTGAAAGTGAAAGGATGGAAAAAAATATTTCATGCAAGCTACAGCCAAAAGAAAGCAGGTGTAGCAATATTAATCTCAGATAAAATAGACTTCAAATGCAGGGATGTTTTGAGAGACAAAGAAGGCCACTACATACTAATAAAAGGGGCAATTCAGCAAGAAGAAATAACAATCGTAAATGTCTATGCACCCAATCAAGGTGCCACAAAATACATGAGAGAAACACTGGCAAAACTAAAGGAAGCAATTGATGTTTCCACAATAATTGTGGGAGACTTCAACACATCACTCTCTCCTATAGATAGATCAACCAGACAGAAGACCAATAAGGAAATTGAAAACCTAAACAATCTGATAAATGAATTAGATTTAACAGACATATACAGGACATTACATCCCAAATCACCAGGATACACATACTTTTCTAGTGCTCACGGAACTTTCTCCAGAATAGATCATATGCTGGGACATAAAACAAGCCTCAATAAATTTAAAAAGATTGAAATTATTCAAAGCACATTCTCTGAACACAATGGAATACAATTAGAAGTCAATAACCATCAGAGACTTAGAAAATTCACAAATACCTGGAGGTTAAACAACACACTCCTAAACAATCAGTGGGTTAAAGAAGAAATAGCAAGAGAAATTGCTGAATATATAGAGACGGATGAAAAGGAGAACACAACATACCAAAACCTATGGGATGCAGCAAAAGCAGTGCTGAGGGGGAAATTTATAGCACTAAACGCATATATTAAAAAGGAAGAAAGAGCCAAAATCAAAGAACTAATGGATCAACTGAAGAAGCTAGAAAATGAACAGCAAACCAATCCTAAACCAAGTACAAGAAAAGAAATAACAAGGATTAAAGCAGAAATAAATGACATAGAGAACAAAAATACAATAGAGAGGATAAATATCACCAAAAGTTGGTTCTTTGAGAAGATCAACAAGATTGACAAGCCCCTAGCTAGACTGACAAAATCAAAAAGAGAGAAGACCCATATAAACAAAATAATGAATGAAAAAGGTGACATAACTGCAGATCCTGAAGAAATTAAAAAAACTATAAGACGATATTATGAACAACTGTATGGCAACAAACTGGATAATGTAGAAGAAATGGACAATTTCCTGGAAACATATGAACAACCTAGACTGACCAGAGAAGAAATAGAAGACCTCAACCAACCCATCACAAGCAAAGAGATCCAATCAGTCATCAAAAATCTTCCCACAAATAAATGCCCAGGGCCAGATGGCTTCACAGGGGAATTCTACCAAACTTTCCAGAAAGAACTGACACCAATCTTACTCAAACTCTTTAAAAACATTGAAAAAAATGGAACACTACCTAACTCATTTTATGAAGCTAACATCAATCTAATACCAAAACCAGGCAAAGATGCTACAAAAAAGGAAAACTACCGGCCAATCTCCCTAATGAATATAGATGCAAAAATCCTCAACAAAATACTTGCAAATCGAATCCAAAGACACATTAAAAAAATCATACACCATGACCAAGTGGGGTTCATTCCAGGCATGCAAGGATGGTTCAACATAAGAAAAACAATCAATGTATTACAACACATTAAAAACTCGAAAGGGAAAAATCAATTGATCATCTCAATAGATGCTGAAAAAGCATTTGACAAAATCCAACATCCCTTTTTGATAAAAACACTTCAAAAGGTAGGAATTGAAGGAAACTTCCTCAACATGATAAAGAGCATATATGAAAAACCCACAGCCAGCATAGTACTCAATGGTGAGAGACTGAAAGCCTTCCCTCTAAGATCAGGAACAAGACAAGGATGCCCGCTGTCACCACTGTTATTCAACATTGTGCTGGAAGTGCTAGCCAGGGCAATCCGGCAAGACAAAGAAATAAAAGGCATCCAAATTGGAAAAGAAGAAGTAAAACTGTCATTGTTTGCAGATGATATGATCTTATATCTAGAAAACCCTGAGAAATCGACGATACACCTACTAGAGCTAATAAACAAATTTAGCAAAGTAGCGGGATACAAGATTAATGCACATAAGTCAGTAACGTTTCTATATGCTAGAAATGAACAAACTGAAGAGACACTCAAGAAAAAGATACATTTTCAATAGCAACTAAAAAAATCAAGTACCTAGGAATAAACTTAACCAAAGATGTAAAAGACCTATACAAAGAAAACTACATAACTCTACTAAAAGAAATAGAAGGGGACCTTAAAAGATGGAAAAATATTCCATGTTCATGGATAGGAAGGCTAAATGTCATTAAGATGTCAATTCTACCCAAACTCATCTACAGATTCAATGTAATCCCAATCAAAATTCCAACAACCTACTTTGCAGACTTGGAAAAGCTAGTTATCAAATTTATTTGGAAAGGGAAGATGCCTCGAATTGCTAAAGACACTCTAAAAAAGAAAAACGAAGTGGGAGGACTTACACTCCCTGACTTTGAAGCTTATTATAAAGCCACAGTTGCCAAAACAGCATGGTACTGGCACAAAGATAGACATATAGATCAATGGAATCGAATTGAGAATTCAGAGATAGACCCTCAGATCTATGGCCGACTGATCTTTGATAAGGCCCCCAAAGTCACCGAACTGAGCCATAATGGTCTTTTCAACAAATGGGGCTGGGAGAGTTGGATATCCATATCCAAAAGAATGAAAGAGGACCCCTACCTCACCCCCTACACAAAAATTAACTCAAAATGGACCAAAGATCTCAATATAAAAGAAAGTACCATAAAACTCCTAGAAGATAATGTAGGAAAACATCTTCAAGACCTTGTATTAGGTGGCCACTTCCTAGACTTTACACCCAAAGCACAAGCCACAAAAGAGAAAATAGACAAATGGGAGCTCCTCAAGCTTAGAAGTTTCTGCACCTCAAAGGAATTTCTCAAAAAGGTAAAGAGGCAGCCAACTCAATGGGAAAAAAATTTTGGAAACCATGTATCTGACAAAAGACTGATATCTTGCATATATAAAGAAATCCTACAACTCAATGACAATAGTACAGTCGGCCCAATTATAAAATGGGCAAAAGATATGAAAAGACAGTTCTCTGAAAAGGAAATACAAATGGCCAAGAAACACATGAAAAAATGTTCAGCTTCACTAGCTATTAGAGAGATGCAAATTAAGACCACAATGAGATACCTTCTAACACCGGTTAGAATGGCTGCCATTAAACAAACAGGAAACTACAAATGCTGGAGGGGATGTGGAGAAATTGGAACTCTTATTCACTGTTGGTGGGACTGTATAATGGTTCAGCCACTCTGGAAGTCAGTCTGGCAGTTCCTTAGAAAACTAGATATAGAGTTACCATTCGATCCAGCGATTGCACTTCTCGGTATATACCCGGAAGATCGGAAAGCAGTGACACGAACAGATATCTGCACGCCAATGTTCATAGCAGCATTTTCACAATTTCCAAGAGATGGAAACAACCCAAATGTCCTTCAACAGATGAGTGGATAAATAAAATGTGGTATATACACACGATGGAATACTACGCGGCAGTAAGAAGGAACGATCTCGTGAAACATATGACAACATGGATGAACCTTGAAGACATAATGCTGAGTGAAATAAGCCAGGCACAAAAAGAGAAATATTATATGCTACCACTAATGTGAACTTTGAAAAATGTAAAACAAATGGCTTATAATGTAGAATGTAGGGGAACTAGCAATAGAGAGCAATTAAGGAAGGGGGAACAATAATCCAAGAAGAACAGATAAGCTATTTAACGTTCTGGGGATGCCCAGGAATGACTATGGTCTGTTAATTTCTGATGGATATAGTAGGAGCAAGTTCACAGAAATGTTGCTATTTTAGGTAACTTTCTTGGGGTAAAGTAGGAACATGTTGGAAGTTAAGCAGTTATCTTAGGTTAGTTGTCTTTTTTCTTACTCCCTTGTTATGGTCTCTTTGAAATGTTCTTTTATTGTATGTTTGTTTTCTTTTTAACTTTTTTTTCATACAGTTGATTTAAAAAAGAAGGGAAAGTTAAAAAAAAAAAACAAGGGAAAAAAAAAAAGATGCAGTGCCCCCTTGAGGAGCCTGTGGAGAATGCAGGGGTATTCGCCTACCCCACCTCCATGGTTGCTAACATGACCACAGACATAAGGGACTGGTGGTTTGATGGGTTGAGCCCTCTACCACAGGTTTTACCCTTGGGAAGACGGTTGCTGCAAAGGAGAGGCTAGGCCTCCCTATGGTTGTGCCTAAGAGCCTCCTCCCGAATGCCTCTTTGTTGCTCAGATGTGGCCCTCTCTCTCTAGCTAAGCCAACTTGAAAGGTGAAATCACTGCCCTCACCCCTACGTGGGATCAGACACCCAGGGGAGTGAATCTCCCTGGCAACGTGGAATATGACTCCCGGGGAGGAATGTAGACCTGGCATCGTGGGACGGAGAACATCTTCTTGACCAAAAGGGGGATGTGAAAGGAAATGAAATAATCTTCAGTGGCAGAGAGAATCCAAAAGGAGCCGAGAGGTCACTCTGGTGGGCACTCTTACGCACACTTTAGACAACCCTTTCTAGGTTCTAAAGAATTGGGGTAGCTCGTGGTGGATACCTGAAACTATCAAACTACAACCCAGAACCCATGAATCTCGAAGACAGATGTATAAAAATGTAGCTTATGAGGGGTGACAAGGGGATTGGGAAAGCCATAAGGACCACACTCCACTTTGTCTAGTTTATGGATGGATGAGTAGAAAAATAGGGGAAGGAAACAAACAGACAAAGGTACCCAGTGTTCTTTTTTACTTCAATTGCTCTTTTTCAGTCTAATTATTATTCTTGTTATTCTTGTGTGTGTGCTAATGAAGGTGTCAGGGATTGATTTGGGTGATGAATGTACAACTATGTAATGGTACTGTGAACAATCGAAAGTACGATTTGTTTTGTATGACTGCGTGGTATATGAATATATCTCAATGAAATGAATATTAAAAAAAAAAAAATCAAACAAAAAAAAGACATAATGCTGAGCAAAATAAGCCAGGCACAAAAAGAGAGATATTGTATGTTACCACTAATGTGAATTCTGTGAAAAATGTACAATGTTTTATACTGTAGAATGTAGGGGACCTAGAGATACCAATTAGTGGAGGGGGAATGATAATCTAATAAGAACAGATAAACTATGGAGGGTAATCTCAATGTTATGGGAATGCTCAGGAATGATTATGGTTTGTAAACTTTCTTGGATATAGTAAGATCATGTTGGAAGCAATAGAGTTATTTTAGGTTTTTTTTTTCTCTTATTCCTTTGTTTTCTTAGGGGTTGTTAATTTTCTTGGGGTATGGTAGGAACATGTTGGAAGCAATGTAGTTATTTTAGATTATTTGTTTTTCTTACTCCTCTGTTTGGACATGGTTTATTAATTTTCTTGGTGTATGGTAGGAACAGATTGGAAGCAAAGTAGTTATTTTAGGTTATTTGTTTTCCTTAATCCATTGCTTTGTTTGAAATGTGGGGTTTTTTTGGTTGTTGTTTGCCTGTTTGTTTTTAATTTTTTGATAAACAAAGTTAAAAAATTGAAAAAAAATCAGTAGAAAAATGGGAGTAAAAACTAAATGACAAATAGGGTGGGATGGGGGATTGTTTGGGTATTCTCTTTTCACTTTTATTTTTTATTCTTCTGATTCTTTCTGATGTAAGGAAAATGTTCAGAAATAGATTGTGGTGATGAACGCATAACTATATGATCATACTGTGAACAGTTGATTGTATACCATGGATGACTGTATGGTTTGTGAATATATTTCAATAAAACTGAATTTAAAAAAAAAAAAAAAAAAAAAAGAAGTTGGAGACATTTCCAAGGAAATAACAAATTAGTTATAGTTACTTGTAGGTTCTATAAGAAGTGAGTGAAATTATTTTTTAAAATAAGTCACAAGTGACAACTGTCTTATTCATTGTTTTAAAGAGAATCATGAGGAATCTCTTCAGATCTAGGCTATTAAAATTTCCATGGCATGCCATAATTTAGAGCTGCACTAAAGACTAGCTTTGTGCAACTAGTTAAGAAAAAAATAATTTGGTTTACTACTGTGTGCCCTGTGCTATCATGATGCTTTTACAAATGATTATACATTCTCATATCTACTTTGATTGCATGAGCTCAACCTGCTTTGGGGGGTATCTCTTCTATCAGTGCAAATGCTACTTGTTGCAACATGGCTGCCCATTAATTATCAATTAAACCCTTGTTAAGTGCATGTGCTGTCTGAGTTTGAATCCTAAGTGCTACTTCTCTGGGTAACCTGGGCAACTTCCTTAAGCTCTCTGTACTTTAGTGTCCTCATTTGTAGTGCTGGTAATTACTATAGCTTGGCATGGGGTTGGGGGCTGGGGACAGAGAGATGAGGACACTGCCTTTGCCCTTATGTGGTTTATACAATAGTAGGGGGAGACATGTAAAGGAGGAGGAGGACACTAATTGATATGAGATATAGAAAGATACACACCAAACTAATGACAGTAATGGTTGAACCGCCCTTTTACAATGGTGTTTGGTTCATATATTTCTTATGTAATTAAAAATAATTTTTTTTTAACTTTATAAGGAAGTAGATTAGTAGGAAAAAGGGTGTGCAGTTAATTTTACCTGATTTGTTGAGAAGTCTTTTTGGAGGGAGAGATATTTAAGCTTCTTGAAAGAGGAGTAGATGTTCATCAAACAGATTGAATTGGGAGTGGGAAGAAGATACGTGCAGAGAAAAGAAGAGGGAAACAGAAAGACAAAAGCCCAAGTTGAGACATCTTGGCGTGGTATAGAGGCTCCCAAGCAGTTATTCTACTGCCTGAGCACAGGGAGTGAAGTGGGTGAGGCGGGAGAAAAGGGTGGAGCGGTGGAAAGAGACATGGAGGCCAAGGGGAGTTGCTGTGCTTCATTCTGACAACAAAGAGGAGCACAGAAAGGTTTTAAATAGGGAGGAGCATGATAAATTTGTGTTTTAGGTGGACTGAAGCCTATAAGAACAGGTGAAGGAAGGCATATTACAGGGCTGTTGATTCGGTTCCGGTGAAAGAGGATGCAGGTGGGAAGATAGGGAGGGGATATTACGAAGATAGAAGCCGAGATGGGTATATTCTGAAGCTACTTTGGGCCCGTCACTTAGACCCCTGTCCAAAGGCTCTTGGGAAGACTTATGGCTCTGTGTTCACCTGGTCAAATGCTTTTGAAAACTTAGCAAAAGGAAGATAGTTCAACTGCAATTAGTTAAGACTATTGTCTCTCTCCACTCTAACGTATTTCCTCTCATGACAGGTGGCACTGGAGTGGCCTGGGCATTCTTGAGATAGAGCAAAGGGGTGTGGGTTTGGTACACATTAGTTAGACTTTAACTTGGGAGTAGGGTTGTTATTGCTAGGGATTCTGCTCCCTAGCTGGGATATTGCTGCAGGATATTCCTAACATGCTCCTCAGTGTGTCAACTCACCTTGGCGTCATGATGTGACAGTGCGGGGCAGAGTTTATTGTGATGTGGCTGTGTCCTACAGTGCCAGATATCAGAAGTATGTGGGCAGTGGAGGTTTGAAATAAATGGAGTCAAAGCCACTTGGTGGCAGATTTTTCCAATCATTAGCCTTTGTAAAATCTGAGAAGTTGATCTCATGGAAGCCTAGTCAAAAAGGAAGTCCTCACCTGCCAGGAATATACTTGATATAATTATAAATATACCATGCTTTTTGATAGGAAACATATGAAATAGAATTGATCAGATTTCTTATATTTTGAGGGCACAATCAGCAAGTATATCTCTCAGTAGAATCATGATTCATATATCTCAACTATCAATAATAGAAAACCAAATTTCAATCACAAGATTGAATTATCCTTCCATTCTCTCTATAATAAATAACTTTCAAAAGCAAGTCATATGAGAAGGTGGTCAAAGAGGATTCAGCCAAAAAGTATAGAAAATAAAAACATCATGGAGTTTGTCAGTTAATGAAAAAAAATAAACTATGCTAATATTCTGGATTTTTGTCATGTCTGTGGTATTTTTTTAGATTTATTTTCTCGTTCTAATTGCATTTTAACTTTAATATCCAAATTTGAATTATTTTTCTTAAAAAGGGCACCACAATTGGTATCAGCTTCAGCCCCACAGATCCTGGATTAGCCCTGGTGTAGGAGCTTTCACCATAGAGATTGATTGGGAGTGGGACCTGAGGAAAATGTTTATCCCGACTCAGTCTTCTTTCCTAGACTCCTGGAGCCATCATTGTCCAACATCTGACCGCTGTCTTCTCTTGGATGTCTATTAGGCATTTCAAATGCCTAATGTCCAGTACAGAGGTCCTGCTGCTGCCCCTCTCACTGTCCCCCCTGCTTCAGTCTCTGGAAACTCCATCTTTCCAGGTGTTAGGTCTCAACCTGCAGAGTTGGTCTTGACTCCTATCTTTTTATTGCCCAAACCCCACCCTATCCAATCCAAAAGCAATTCTTTCAAAATACAGCCTCTTATTATTTCCACTGAGGGGAAGATCTACTTGTTCAAGGCTTTCTTCTTCATTTTTTTAAAGAATATTATGAATAGAAAATTAAGTAATTTTCTCATTCTAAAAAAAAAAAAGCACAGATTACAAATTTTAAAGGCTGATAAATACCAAAAACAACAGAAAGTCAAGAAAAATAATATTTATTATTAATTTTCTAATAATAAATATTACCTTTTTCTTACGTTTTTGAGTGCATATTCTTTGCCTCTTCATAAGACAGTGATTTCATTATTTTCCATAGAGTGAGTAGAGATAATTCAGTCCTTCTGCATGGTTGATGAATTTTTATTTAAAACAATATGGATAGTTCAGTTAATTTGTTTCAGCCTCACAACACATTATTGTAATATGGTGTAATTTTTTAGAATTGTTGTCAAATATGGAAAAACCTCCATAAGTTTTTTCATGTATGAGTTGTAATGTTTCAGGGCAGTTCATGTTTTCTTTTCCAGTGATTCATTTGAATACTTTTAGATTCAATAACACTCATTTACCAGTTTGTCATCAGTGTTCTTATTATGGTGGCTTGTTATGGGTTTGGAATTATCCTCACCAATGTCAATATTTCAGTTCACAGCAGCAAGAAATAACAATGTTTTTCCAATGTGTTCACATGATACATCTTATTGCATTACTGGATCATCAAATGATCCAAGGCCTGTTCATCATTTGCATTTGACATTTATCTTTTCCTGTTAGTGAATTATAGCTTCTAGTATAATCTGAATTTTTTGTTATAATTTGCTTATTGATATCAGAAGATATTCTATTGATTTGATTGCTTATCTTGATCTCTTTATATTTTATTAATTTTATATAATTTTTAATAAGTAAATAAATGTAGAGAAGACAAGGGATGATGCCTTTCATGTAAAACATATTAAGAGCCTGTAATTTCTAACTCATTTTGTTAAAATGTTCCACAACATCTTTCCAAATAGCAGTTAGAATGTCATATTTGAACTTTATCTAATATGCCATTCCCATTAACAAAAAAACAGACAAAGTATGGTACATTTGTAACTGTATAAACTGCATTGTTGATTTTATTCCCAACAGGACAGAATCTTGGTTTGATTAGACATAAACAAGAACTGAATCCTTTGCTTGCAATTTTACTTGTCTGATGCTTTGAAGAACTGTCACAGACTAGCATCTGGGGTTGTACCTTTCAAACCTTGTTTTTGCTTCACCACCCACATATTTTTGGTTTTGGGCAGTGTAGGACATGTTCATGTCTCAGTAGGAATATTCCTGGGAGCCCCAGAACTAGCAATAATGTAACTCTGCACAGAAGCGACTGTAAACCAAACACATATATCCTGATATATAAATATATCCCTAAATAAACCCTCTTTTGCAGTGTCCCCAAAATGTCCACAATTACTTAAACACCACTATATATGAAGTCATGGACAGGAAGATGGGGTGGAAAGAGACAGAGGTCTTAACCAGTTATGGTCAAAATATCCCATTTTTGCAAATTTTATTAAAACATGACCACATGAACACATTGCTAGGGCACCCTTCTGTGTCTTGAAAGGGACCTGTGCAAGTGAGGGGCCCCGAAGCTTAAGCTCATTAGCTTCAAGCAAATTTGCCTCAGCCACCACTGCTTCCAGTATCTTCTAAGCCCTCATCTCTGCTCTCCTGGATCACTGCAATTGCATCCTGACTGCTTCTTCCTTGCCACTTGCAGTCTGTTCTTAACACAGCAGCCAGTAATCCTGTAAAAATTTAAGTCGGATCATGTACTCCTCTGCTCAAAAACCTCCGATTATTTTCCCATTTCACTTGGAGGAAAGGCCAAATACCTAGAAAGCTCCACGTGAGCTGGTTGGCCCAGATTTCCTCTGTAACCTCATCTCTTGGTATCTACCTCGTTCTCACTCTACTCTAGCCATGAGAGCCTCCTGCAGTTTCTGGAATAGCCAGGCACACTCCTGTAGGCTCTTTGCATTTTCTGTTTCTACCTCGTTCTCACTCTACTCTAGCCATGAGAGCCTCCTGCAGTTTCTGGAATAGCCAGGCACACTCCTGTAGGCTCTTTGCATTTTCTGTTTGCACCCTCTGGAAGCTTTCCCCCAACATGTTCTTCTCCTTCACACCTCTTCAAGCCCTGCTTGTCCTCCCTACTTAAGAATGCAGACCCATTCCCATTACTCTCTGTTTCTTGTCCCTGCTTTATATTTCTGCATAGAACACACCACCATTCAACATGATGTGCTGCATTTGTTCCATCTCCCTCCTCTAGAATGTGTGCTCCATGAAAGTACAAATCTGTGTCCGCTTCTGTATTCTGGTGCCTAGAACACTGCCTGGCACACACAATAGCTGATTCCTGATAAAAACAGCATCCTCTGGGAAAAAGCAGAGAAAGTACAATTACGGAAAGGCCAGTTTCTCTAAAGAGAGGAGCAAAGGTAAAAGAGTGGCAAGGTTTTCTAGCATTTGAGTGGGTCATGTTTTCATAATGAACTATCTTCTTGTGAAGTGAATCACCAGAGGATTTGGTCATTGAACCATAAACCTTCTGCCCCTCCTCCCTTGGTCCCCAAAGCTGTAATCCAGGGTCATTGTGGTATTAATAGGAAATTGCCAAATAATGTAATGTAATTTCTCTTCTCAGTTCAAGGAAAAATAAAACAAATTAAAAGAAAAGGCGGAAGACATTTGAGATATTTCATTCTCCTTTTCTTATATAGTTAAGATCTTTCCATTGTGATTTCATTCTCTTTTTGTTTCTCCTTTTGACCTAAGGGAGATAAAATGAACCAGAAAATATTACAAAAAAGAAAGAAAACAGGTTACTATCAGAGCATTCCACTTGGTAGAGAATTGTTGGCAATCTGGGGTGACAAATGAGCTTAGGGAATATTTATTACTTGGAAATATAAAGAGTTTAAAAATATTAACATAATAATACAAAACTTCAAAAAATACGCCAAAAAGAGGTAAAAGAAAATTATTTATAATCATTTGTAATTATTATAATTTATAATTATTATAATTATTTACAATCTCATTTATGAGAGAAAAGCTACTAGGACCTTTGTGCATTCTCTTCCAATCTTTTCTCAGATGCATATATTTTACATACATGTTATACATGTGCCTTTTGTATCCTGATCTTTTTTCTCAGTTTTCCTCACATCATATAAACCTCCCACGTGGCAAATTTGTCTGTATGCTTGTAATTTCAAAGACGCATATATCTCTATCCATTTGCTATTATTTAGCCATTAAATTATAATTGGACATTTATGTTGCTTCTGATTTTTCACTCTTAAAAATGTTATTATGAATTTTTAGTGCATATAGTATTTTTCTCCTTAGTATT
Source organism: Choloepus didactylus (assembly GCF_015220235.1). Taxonomy (NCBI): domain Eukaryota; kingdom Metazoa; phylum Chordata; class Mammalia; order Pilosa; family Megalonychidae; genus Choloepus; species Choloepus didactylus. The sequence goes on from NC_051308.1 coordinate 11,128,696, forward strand.
TTCCCCTTAGTATCTTCCTAAGATGATTTCCAGAAGCGAGAAAAATGAGTCAAAAGTGATGACTCTTGAATTGAGGAGGTGGGGCAAGATGGCGGACTGGTGAGCTGTATGTTTTAGTTACTCCTCCAGGAAAGTAGGTAGAAAGCCAGGAACTGCGTGGACTAGACACCACACAGCAATCTGACTTTGGGCATACTTCATACAACACTCATGAAAACGTGGAACTGCTGAGATCAGCGAAATCTGTAAGTTTTTGCGGCCAGGGGACCAGCGCCCCTCCCTGCCAGGCTCAGTCCCGTGGGAGGAGGGGCTGTCAGCTCCGGGAAGGAGAAGGGAGAAGTGCAGTGGCAGCCCTTATCGGAAACTCATTCTACTGATCCAAACTCCAACCATAGATAGACTGAGACCAGACACCAGAGAATCTGAGAGCAGCCAGCCCAGCAGAGAGGAGACAGGCATAGAAAAAAAACAACACGAGAAACTCCAAAATAAAAGCGGAGGATTTTTGGAGTTCTGATGAACATAGAAAGGGGAAGGGCAGAGCTCAGGCCCTGAGGCGCATATGCAAATCCTGAAGAAAAGCTGATCTCTCTGCCCTGTGGACCTTTCCTTAATGGCCCTGGTTGCTTCGTCTCTTAGCATTTCAATAACCCATTAGATCTCTGAGGAGGGCCCTTTTTTTTTTTTTTTTTTTAATCCTTTTTTCTTTTTCTAAAACAATTACTCTAAGAAGCCCAATACAGAAAGCTTCAAAGACTTGCAATTTGGGCAGGTCAAGTCAAGAGCAGAACTAAGAGAGCTCTGAGACAAAAGGCAATAATCCAGTGGCTGAGAAAATTCACTAAACATCACAACTTCCCAAGAAAAGGGGGGTGTCCGCTCACAGCCATCATCCTGGTGGACAGGAAACACTCCTGCCCATCGCCAGCCACATAGCCCAGAGCTGCCCCAGACAACCCAGTGTGACGGAAGTGCTTCAAATAACAGGCACACACCACAAAACTGGGCGTGGACATTAATCTTCCCTGCAACCTCAGCTGATTGTCCCAGAGTTGGGAAGGTGGAGCAGTGTGAATTAACAAAGCCCCATTCAGCCAACATTGCAGCAGACTGGGACCCTCCCTACACAGCCCAGCAGCCCAGAACTGCCCTGGGGGGACGGCACTCACCTGTGACATAGCACAGTCATCCCTCAACAGAGGACCCGGTGTGCACGGCCTGGAAGAGGGGCCCACTTGCAAGTCTCAGGAGCCAGACGCCAATACCAAGGACTTGTGGGTCAGTGGCAGAGACAAACTGTGGCAGGACTGAACTGAAGGATTAGACTATTGCAGCAGCTTTAAAACTCTAGGATCACCAGGGATATTTGATTGTTAGGGCCACACCCCCTCCCTGACTGCCCAGAAACACGCCCCATATACAGGGCAGGCAACAACAACTACACACGCAAGCTTGGTACACCAATTGGGCCCCACAAGACTCACTCCCCCACTCACCAAAAAGGCTAAGCAGGGGAGAACTGGCTTGTGGAGAACAGGTGGCTCGTGGACGCCACCTGCTGGTTAGTTAGAGAAAGTGTACGACACGAAGCTGTAGATCTGATAAATTAGAGATAAGGACTTCAATTGGTCTACAAATCCTAAAAGAACCCTATCAAGGTCAGCAAATGCCACGAGGCCAAAAACAACAGAAAATTATAAAGCATATGAAAAAACCAGACGATATGGATGACCCAAGCCCAAGCACCCAAATCAAAAGACCAGAAGAGACACAGCACCTAGAGCAGCTACTCAAAGAACTAAAGATGAACAATGAGACCATAGTACGGGATACAAACGAAATCAAGAAGACCCTAGAAGAGCATAAAGAAGACATTGCAAGACTAAATAAAAAAATGGATGATCTTATGGAAATTAAAGAAACTGTTGACCAAATTAAAAAGATTCTGGATACTCATAGTACAAGACTAGAGGAAGTAGAACAACGAATCAGTGACCTGGAAGATGACAGAATGGAAAACGAAAGAATAAAAGAAAGAATGGGGAAAAAAATTGAAAAAAACGAAATGGACCTCAGGGATATGATAGATAATATGAAACGTCCGAATATAAGACTCATTGGTGTCCCAGAAGGGGAAGAAAAGGGTAAAGGTCTAGGAAGAGTATTCAAAGAAATTGTTGGGGAAAACTTCCCAAATCTTCTAAACAACATAAATACACAAATCATAAATGCTCAGCGAACTCCAAATAGAATAAATCCAAATAAACCCACTCCGAGACATATACTGATCACACTGTCAAACACAGAAGAGAAGGAGCAAGTTCTGAAAGCAGCAAGAGAAAAGCAATTCACCACATACAAAGGAAACAGCATAAGACTAAGTAGTGACTACTCAGCAGCCACCATGGAGGTGAGAAGGCAGTGGCACGATATATTTAAAATTATGAGTGAGAAAAATTTCCAGCCAAGAATACTTTATCCAGCAAAGCTCTCCTTCAAATTTGAGGGAGAGCTTAAATTTTTCACAGACAAACAAATGCTGAGAGAATTTGCTAACAAGAGACCTGTCCTACTGGAGATACTAAAGGGAGCCCTACAGACAGAGAGACAAAGAAAGGACAGAGAGACTTGGAGAAAGGTTCCGTACTAAAGAGATTCGGTATGGGTACAATAAAGGATATTAATAGACAGAGGGGAAAAATATGATAAACATAAACCAAAGGATAAGATGGCTGATTCAATAAATGCCTTCACGGTTATAATGTTGAATGTAAATGGATTAAACTCCCCAATTAAAAGATATAGATTCGCAGAATGGATCCAAAAAAATGAACCATCAATATGTTGCATACAAGAGACTCATCTTAGACACAAGGACACAAAGAAACTGAAAGTGAAAGGATGGAAAAAAATATTTCATGCAAGCTACAGCCAAAAGAAAGCAGGTGTAGCAATATTAATCTCAGATAAAATACACTTCAAATGCAGGGATGTTTTGAGAGACAAAGAAGGCCACTACATACTAATAAAAGGGGCAATTCAGCAAGAAGAAATAACAATCGTAAATGTCTATGCACCCAATCAAGGTGCCACAAAATACATGAGAGAAACACTGGCAAAACTAAAGGAAGCAATTGATGTTTCCACAATAATTGTGGGAGACTTCAACACATCACTCTCTCCTATAGATAGATCAACCAGACAGAAGACCCATAAGGAAATTGAAAACCTAAACAATCTGATAAATGAATTAGATTTAACAGACATATACAGGACATTACATCCCAAATCACCAGGATACACATACTTTTCTAGTGCTCACGGAACTTTCTCCAGAATAGATCATATGCTGGGACATAAAACAAGCCTCAATAAATTTAAAAAGATTGAAATTATTCAAAGCACATTCTCTGACCACAATGGAATACAATTAGAAGTCAATAACCATCAGAGACTTAGAAAATTCACAAATACCTGGAGGTTAAACAACACACTCCTAAACAATCAGTGGGTTAAAGAAGAAATAGCAAGAGAAATTGCTAAATATATACAGACAAATGAAAATGAGAACACAACATACCAAAATCTATGGGATGCAGCAAAAGCAGTGCTAAGGGGGGAAATTTATAGCACTAAACGCATATATTAAAAAGGAAGAAAGAGCCAAAATCAAAGAACTAATGGATCAACTGAAGAAGCTAGAAAATGAACAGCAAACCAATCCTAAACCATGTAGAAGAAAAGAAATAACAAGGATTAAAGCAGAAATAAATGACATAGAGAACAAAAAAAACAATAGAGAGGATAAATATCACCAAAAGTTGGTTCTTTGAGAAGATCAACAAGATTGACAAGCCCCTAGCTAGACTGACAAAATCAAAAAGAGAGAAGACCCATATAAACAAAATAATGAATAAAAAAGGTGACATAACTGCAGATCCTGAAGAAATTAAAAAAAATTATAAAAGGATATTATGAACAACTGTATGGCAACAAACTGGATAATGTAGAAGAAATGGACAATTTCCTGGAAACATATGAACAACCTAGACTGACCAGAGAAGAAATAGAAGACCTCAACCAACCCATCACAAGCAAAGAGATCCAATCAGTCGTCAAAAATCTTCCCACAAATAAATGCCCAGGGCCAGATGGCTTCACAGGGGAATTCTACCAAACTTTCCAGAAAGAACTGACACCAATCTTACTCAAACTCTTTCAAAACATTGAAGAAAATGGAACACTACCTAACTCATTTTATGAAGCTAACATTAATCTAATACCAAAACCAGGCAAAGATGCTACAAAAAAGGAAAACTACCGGCCAATCTCCCTAATGAATATAGATGCAAAAATCCTCAACAAAATACTTGCAAATAGAATCCAAAGACACATTAAAAAAATCATACACCATGACCAAGTGGGGTTCATTCCAGGCATGCAAGGATGGTTCAACATAAGAAAATCAATCAATGTATTACAACACATTAACAAGTCAAAAGAGAAAAATCAATTGATCATCTCAATAGATGCTGAAAAAGCATTTGACAAAATCCAACATCCGTTTTTGATAAAAACACTTCAAAAGGTAGGAATTGAATGAAACTTCCTCAACATGGTAAAGAGCATATATGAAAAACCCACAGCCAGCATACTACTCAATGGTGAGAGACTGAAAGCCTTCCCTCTAAGATCAGGAACAAGACAAGGATGCCCGCTGTCACCACTGTTATTCAACATTGTGCTGGAAGTGCTAGCCAGGGCAATCCGGCAAGACAAAGAAATAAAAGGCATCCAAATTGGAAAAGAAGAAGTAAAACTGTCATTGTTTGCAGATGATATGATCTTATATCTAGAAAACCCTGAGAAATCGACGATACAGCTACTAGAGCTAATAAATAAATTTAGCAAAGTAGCGGGATACAAGATTAATGCACATAAGTCAGTAATGTTTCTATATGCTAGAAATGAACAAACTGAAGAGACACTCAAGAAAAAGATACCATTTTCAATAGCAACTAAAAAAATCAAGTACCTAGGAATAAACTTAACCAAAGATGTAAAAGACCTATACAAAGAAAACTACATAACTCTACTAAAAGAAATAGAAGGGGACCTTAAAAGATGGAAACATATTCCATGTTCATGGATAGGAAGGCTAAATGTCATTAAGATGTCAATTCTACCCAAACTCATCTACAGATTCAATGCAATCCCAATCAAAATTCCAACAACCTACTTTGCAGACTTGGAAAAGCTAGTTATCAAATTTATTTGGAAAGGGAAGATGCCTCGAATTGCTAAAGACACTCTAAAAAAGAAAAACGAAGTGGGAGGACTTACACTCCCTGACTTTGAAGCTTATTATAAAGCCACAGTTGCCAAAACAGCATGGTACTGGCACAAAGATAGACATATAGATCAATGGAATCGAATTGAGAATTCAGAGATAGACCCTCAGATCTATGGCCGACTGATCTTTGATAAGGCCCCCAAAGTCACTGAACTGAGTCATAATGGTCTTTTCAACAAATGGGGCTGGGAGAGTTGGCTATCCATATCCAAAAGAATGAAAGAGGACCCCTACCTCACCCCCTACACAAAAATTAACTCAAAATGGACCAAAGATCTCAATATAAAAGAAAGTACCATAAAACTCCTAGAAGATAATGTAGGAAAACATCTTCAAGACCTTGTATTAGGCAGCCACTTCCTAGACTTTACACCCAAAGCACAAGCAACAAAAGAAAAAATAGATAAATGGGAACTCCTCAAGCTTAGAAGTTTCTGCACCTCAAAGGAATTTCTCAAAAAGGTAAAGAGGCAGCCAACTCAATGGGAAAAAATTTTTGGAAACCATGTATCTGACAAAAGACTGATATCTTGCATATATAAAGAAATCCTACAACTCAATGACAATAGTACAGTCGGCCCAATTATAAAATGGGCAAAAGATATGAAAAGACAATTCTCTGAAGAGGAAATACAAATGGCCAAGAAACACATGAAAAAATGTTCAGCTTCACTAGCTATTAGAGAGATGCAAATTAAGACCACAATGAGATACCATCTAACACCGGTTAGAATGGCTGCCATTAAACAAACAGGAAACTACAAATGCTGGAGGGGATGTGGAGAAATTGGAAGTCTTATTCACTGTTGGTGGGACTGTATAATGGTTCAGCCACTCTGGAAGTCAGTCTGGCAGTTCCTTAGAAAACTAGATATAGAGTTACCATTCGATCCAGCGATTGCACTTCTCGGTATATACCCGGAAGATCGGAAAGCAGTGACACGAACAGGTATCTGCATGCCAATGTTCATAGCAGCATTTTCACAATTGCCAAGAGATGGAAACAACCCAAATGTCTTTCAACAGATGAGTGGATAAATAAAATGTGGTATATACACACGATGGAATACTACGCGTCAGTAAGAAGGAACGATCTCGTGAAACATATGACAACATGGATGAACCTTGAAGACATAATGCTGAGTGAAATAAGCCAGGCACAAAAAGAGAAATATTATATGCTACCACTAATGTGAACTTTGAAAAATGTAAAACAAATGGTTTATAATGTAGAATGTCGGGGAACTAGCAGTAGAGAGCAATTAAGGAAGGGGGAACAATAATCCAAGGAGAACACATAAGCTATTTAATGTTCTGGGGATGCCCAGGAATGACTATGGTCTGTTAATTTCTGATGGATATAGTAGGAACAAGTTCACAGAAATGTTGCTATATTATGTAACTTTCTTGGAGTAAAGTAGGAACATGTTGGAAGTTAAGCAGTTATCTTAGGTTAGTTGTCTTTTTCTTACTCCCTTGTTATGGTCTCTTTGAAATGTTCTTTTATTGTATGTTTGTTTTCTTTTTTACTTTTTTTTCATACAGTTGATTTAAAAAAGAAGGGAAAGTTAAAAAAAAGAAAAACAAGGAAAAAAAAGATGTAGGGCCCCCTTTAGGAGCCTGTGGAGAATGCAGGGGTATTGGCCTACCCCACCTCCATGGTTGCTAACATGACCACAGACATAGCGGACTGGTGGTTTGATGGGTTGAGCCCTCTACCATAAGTTTTACCCTTGGGAAGACGGTTGCTGCAAAGGAGAGGCTAGGCCTCCCTATGGTTGTGCCTAAGAGCCTCCTCCCGAATGCCTCTTTGTTGCTCAGATGTGGCCCTCTCTCTCTGGCTAAGCCAACTTAAAGGTGAAATCACTGCCCTCCCCACTACGTGGGATCAGACACCCAGGGGAGTGAATCTCCCTGGCAACGTGGAATATGACTCCCGGGGCGGAATGTAGACCTGGCATCGTGGGACGGAAAACATCTTCTTGACCAAAAGGGGGATGTGAGAGGAAATGAAATAAGCTTCAGTGGCAGAGAGATTCCAAAAGGAGCCGAGAGGTCACTCTGGTGGGCACTCTTACGCACACTTTAGACAACCCTTTTTAGGTTCTAAAGAATTGGGGTAGCTGGTGGTGGATACCTGAAACTATCAAACTACAACCCAGAACCCATGAATCTCAAAGACAGTTGTATAAAAATGTAGCTTATGAGGGGTGACAATGGGATTGGGAAAGCCATAAGGACCACACTCCACTTTGTCTAGTTTATGGATGGATGAGTAGAAAAATAGGGGAAGGAAACAGACAAAGGTACCCAGTGTTCTTTTTTATTTCAATTGCTCTTTTTCACTCTAATTATTATTCTTGTTATTTTTGTGTGTGTGCTAATGAAGGTGTCAGGGATTGATTTAGGTGATGAATGTACAACTATGTAATGGTACTGTAAACAATTGAAAGTACGATTTGTTTTGTATGACTGCGTGGTATATGAATATATCTCAATAAAATGAAGATAAAAAAAAAAGAAAGAAAAGAATTGAAAAAAAAAAAAAAAAGTGATGACTCTTTCAGGTTCTTGGAAGTTACAATGAAATTGCTTTCCAAGAAGTTCGTACCAATTTACAATGATGCCAGTTATATGAGAGTAATTTCACCAAACTCTCTCCAATGTTTGACATTATAACTTTTTATTTTGCTAATTTAAACATTTGAAAAAGTTTCTTGTTTTATTATGTTTTTTTGTTGTTGTTGTTGTTGTTGTTGTTTTTCCTGTATCTATTTTCCTCAATTATTTCCTCTGGTGGGAAATGCCAGTTCAAGTCACTGGTCCAATTTACCTTTGTGGGGACCTGTCTCAATATTTTTCTTATTCCTTTTTATGGGCTGCAGATATAAGAGATTTTAACCCTTTATCATATTCATCATGAGTACTTTTCCCAATCTATTTGTTCTTCAATTCTGGTTATTCTGTTTCTAGAACAATTTAACATTCTTATATAGTTAAGATCTTTCCATTGTGATTTCTCCTATTATGTGGAGTCTTAGAAAATCCTCTCCTTGTCTTATCTCCAGGGCTTTAAAAAGGATTTAGTTCTGCTTTATTGCCCTGAATTTTTTCTATATCTGTTTACTCCATTCATTTTGGTATATGATTTGTGGGTCAAATTGTCTGTTCCTTAAAAGCTAACTAGTTACCAAAGATGCTTCCTTTAAATATATTTGAAGAACCCCTTGCATAATATAAGACGAAAGATGCTATGCCTATATGAAGAGTTCCTGCATGCTGGGACACAGTCCCAGGCTCTGTCAGAAAAGACAGAAAAGGACAGCCTCAAAGCACCGAAACTGCGATGCGGCTCAGTGAGAACAGAAAGGCAATAACTGGAATGAAGCTGGGAGTGCACCTAAATGTGCACTGGTTTTTACCTTGCCTTTTCTACTCATAAACAATTTTGGGGAACAAAAGCGCTTCTGAAAGTTAATAGGACCCAGAGGCTTTATTAGACATCTTTTAAATTCTCAAGAATGAAGGCTCTCAGCTGATCTGCTGCTTTATTTTTCTATGCTGAGCACCAACTGTGTATAGAACACCATGCTAGCTAGGTTCATTGGGTTTATGTGTGTGGGGTACAAAAGTAATGGCCCCCAGGGAACCATGAATGTGTTAAAGGATGGACAGAAAGGAACAGGCAAAGAGAAATATAGGCAGAAAATCCGAAATGGTAGAGATGGCTCGCCTTGATTGTGTGGTGCGTGTCACTGTGACTTAAAGGGGCTGCAGCCGACCCTCTGTCCTTCCACTGCCTTGCACCTCTGCCCCTCACTCTTCTCTTTGGGCAAAGCATGGCTCACACAGACAAGGCGTCTCCACTCGCTGTCTGTCCTAGGCCAGGAGGCCAAATTCACGGAAGCTGCTTCCGTCGCAAAACTTTTGGGAGGGTCTTAAATTCTGGCGGAAAGCCAAGTGCACTGAAGTGTGTGTGTGTGTGTGTGTGGTGTGTAGGTGTCAGAAGTGCACGCCCACCATCCCCTTGCTGCCCATGAGCCTGAAGGCTTAAGGGACCACACTTAAAAGGCACTTCTGACTTCGTACTCCAGGTTCCCATCCACCCACCAGGTTCACGGTTGTCTTTCTTCCGTGGTGCTCACAGCGTCCTGACCACAAACCCGTAACCGCTCATCTTCTCTTTGCTGGGACCATGAACGATATTGTCTTGACCTCACATCTTTTAAATGGCAGGCAGGTGGAGGGGAAAGTACTGTACCTCCATCTTGTCCTGGGTTTGGCATCAGCGTGGCAGCAGCCAGGCATCTTGACCTGTAGGCAGACCACCTACCACTTTGATCTTGGAAAAGAAACTGGATCTAGTCCTTTTAACCTCGGCGTGTCTAGTCCTGATCCCCCAGCCGGTCAATAGTGACGTCCAACGTGGCAGATTCTCGTCTCTCTGGGATAACCTGCTCTCCCTACCATCCATTCGGGAAATTCATCCTGGGGGCGTCCCATTTCGCTCCCTCACACAAGCTCAGCGGGGCCGGTTAAAAGGAGGGTAAGCGCCCCGGACAAAAAAGGCCCCGGGCTAGCCATGGCTCTTAGGGTGCCCAGTGGGTCTTGGTGAAGCCGGCTGTCCCCTCCCCACCAGGTCTGCACTTCCCTGGAGAGGAAGCCGAGGGTCGCCTGAGGAGAGAGGCGAGGGCAGCACCTCCGACGCCCGGATGGCTGATCTCGGCCCAGAAAGTCCACCGAGACTGTGACCTCCCGGGCAGATGCGCGACAAGATGCTGTGATGGGACCGGGAAAAAACCACCACCCACAAACCTCCGCTCGTGTTGCCCAACCCGAGTTCCTCGAGAGCAGCCGATGGACCTCAAAAGCTGCGCTTCCCTAACCCCAACCTCCCCAGCGTCTCCTCTGGTGGGTGGGCTTCGCGTTCGCTCCGGGCTTTGGAGCCACCATGTGACTTCCAGGAAGCGAGAGGCCCCAGCGGAGCCGCAGCGGGGATGGGATTTGGGACCCCAAGGTGCGGCGAGAGGGCGGGGAGAAGAGGAAAAGAAGCGGGGGTGGGAGGAGGGGGCGGGGCAGACTGGGGGACGGGAAGGACCGAGGGCTTGGGGGTGGGGACAGCTGGAAGCTCCAGGGGTGGGGCGGCCGGCAGGTGCGGGGCTGCGAGGATGCCCGCTGCGGGGCAGGCCGGACAGGCAGCGCTGGGAGGGCAGGGCGCCGCGGGCTGCGCGGCCGGGCAGGCCAGGCTAGAGGAGCGCCCTGCATGTCGCAAGGGCTCCTGGCTACCGGCCGCGTCCTGCAGAGGAGCGTCGCGGTTCCCGAGAACCAGTCGCAGCCGCAGGCAGTGGACAGACGCCCAGGGATGCCAGCGGCTATGCGGGGCTGGGGGCCCCCAGAGGCGGGAGGAGGTGGGCGCGGGGGTTCTGAGGTGGTAACTGCCAAGATGTAGGGGTGGAGGGCGCTGCCGGAGCGGGGGGGCAGTGGAAGGGCGGCCCAGGGGCCTGGCCCGCGCTTCTGCCCTGGCTCCTCCGGCGCGCACAGTGCCCGCGGCGCCCGGAGGGGTGGCCGGCTCCTGCGCCCTGAGAGGAGGAGAGGCGCTAGGGCGCCCACGCCTGGCTGTGCCGGGAACCGCCAGCGCTTCCCACATGTGGGAAATACTGGAAATGCTGGAGTGCAGCTACAGGGAAGGGGGTGGGGTGGGGGGGGCTTGCTGCTGCAATGCATGCCTCCTGCAGGCTCGCGGTTTGTTCAGGAAAACCTGCACAAGTTTACAGCCCATTAGACAGGCTTAACTAACCCGCTCAAATTTGAAACATACTAAATAAGTCTTCCCCACGAATTTGAAACATTTGAAATAAATAGTTGAAACAAGTCTCCACTTCTGACTATAACTGTTATGCCCATATAAACCAATGAGACCACTTCTGTGCTTAAAAGGCCTCTTTCCTTTGTTCTTTAACTGCAAAGCCAGTCTGAGCTAGTTCGGTAACAAGTTATGAGGCTATTTTAGGAACTTCCACCCCAAGTCTCCACCTTGCAAGGATAATGGGCAGATAAACAGGACAAGGGGCCACTGATTACAGCTTGGCTTCTTAACCCTTTGCCATTCCCCCGAGGCGCCCCCACTAGGTGTGAAAGCTAAACTTAGATTAATCTAATTCTCACAATCATGAGGGAATGGAGTGGCTGGAGGTTAGCAAAATGAGGGCCCTGTGCATGTGCTTCAGTGAAGAGATTAGCCTGATTTGAGTCCCACAGGTCTGTTTTTCTGCTAAACGCAAGGGCCACAAAGCAGGCTGAAAATGCTCAGTTGTCTTCCATAGGTTAAAGCAGTGTTTACAAGATACCTATTTTTTTCTTTGACAGCATGGCTGTTTTTAGTTTTTTTTTCTACCTCCCATTTAGTGGGTTCTCATATGTGCCTTAAATAAATGGACAAATACTTGAATTAATATGTTTAGAAATGAGTTCCCTCATTGGTTATGTCACAGCTCATGAGGGCCATGCCATTCCAGAGGCCAAAGAAGACAACAAGCATTTTCTGATACGTGAACTTTTATTCAGGGCTTACTTACAGGGTGAGAAGTTGTGGAGACATCACAACGGCTCTCTTAAGTTGGGGCAGGCATTGCATTCACAGGAAAGTCGACCACACAATGCAAAGAGGACACACAATGCAAAGAGGACAGCAAGCCATTGATAAGGGTTTAAGACAAAGGCATCCCTAAGGGGGGGGGATAGCATAGATGCAGGAACAGGTCACTCTGACCTGAGAGGTGGTGCAGGAAGGACTAGAATAACACTTGAACAATTACATTTTGCTCTTTTTGTGAGACTAAGAGCCTCTCACCTCCTGCCTGCTTCTCATAAAGTTACATTTTAAGGTCAATTTACCATTTTTCTCCTTACTGCCTTACAAAGACAATAGGTTAAACGTAAACTGCCTAGGTCACGCAGAACACTGTGCACCAAAGATCTGCAGGCCTGTTTTGCTCAGGCCATGGGCTGCCACACGTTATATGAAAGTAAACTTCAGTTCAATCACTAAGTTTTCACAAAGTCTGAATGCAATCTGAATTAATGGCATTTTCCCAGGGCCAGTTCCAATTTCCTGCTCCAGCCCCTGCCCACCCAGAGATGACCAGAGGTGGGTGAGTGTGTTTCTCTGAGCCAAACAGACAGGCTACAGCTGGTTTATCACCACTTCTCCACACTGAGTCTGTGCCTGGGGACAGGAGGGTTGGCAGGGAAATTCACAGGCTGCTTTTGGAAGCTGCTGAGTATAACTGCTATGTGGTTTTGGTGTGAGTCATCAGGGCAGGGATGAGGTTGGAGGAGTGGGGTTTTCCTGCAATCTCTGGGTTCTGTCTGGGTGTTTAAGGATGCGAGTGGCTCTGGCAACCAGCCCCACAGCTGCCTCATCATTTGCATGCTGATTTACATGGCTGAGTCCTTGGCACTCATGTGTAAGTATTTTTGTGGGGCATTTAGGCAGATATATGCTTTATGTATAGTGTGCAAACGAGAAACTGTGACAAATGATGAAGGATCAGGGAACTATATTTCTACCTCTTTCCTCATTTCTGCATTTGTACCAGAGATGTCCGTTGCTAATGCAGCCATGGTTGTGAACTTGGAGCAGGCCAGTGGGTCCAACGAGGGACCACCTTATGAAGAACTTCAGTGGGACCCTGGGAGCTGGAGGGCGCACAACATAAAGAAAAGAGGAAACACAGACCTGGCTTTTGAGGAACTCAAACTGTCTGAGGCAGGAGGCTGAGCAAAGAAAGATCCTGAGGACAATCATGAAGGAACTCCTGTGCAAAGGGGCTTAGTGGGGAAAACGGTACAGAGTAGTAACTGCAGAGAGAGCAGAGATGCTATTGCCTGAGAGAAAGTGGCAGGCGAACTAGGTGAATGTGCCCTCTGGGCAGTTATTAACGTCTCTAGGCCTCAGTTTCCTGTCTGGGTAGTGAGGCTAATAATAGCTGCCTTGCTTAGCTGCTTCAAGGATTAAATGAGATAAGGAACGTAAAATACCTGGAGGAGAGGCTGCTCTGAATGTAATCCATTGTACTAATCATTGTTCATAAAGTGAAACTATGTACCAACCATGATGATGACTTGCACTTTGAGCTTTCCAGCTGCACTTTCCACGGTGTGGAAGGCCTGCACTGAGCTCCCTCACTCCCTCAAACCTTGGGGTTTCTTAGGGATCTACAATATCAATGAAATGACTAGACAGAGGTGACGCTTGAGGCCACCCAACAGGATGGACCAGAATGGGGTCTAGTGGCCCACTCGAGAGTAGAGCCTGGGACTTATACTCAGGAACAACACAGCTAACTTACCATCCCCCAGGCAGCAGGCTGTCACGTGGGAGACTGAAAGGCCCCCTGGCAGGCTGATTAAGGGCAATGAGCCAACCTGCCTGGGTTCAAATCCCGGCTCTGTCCCTTTACAGTTATATGACCTTGGGCATATTATTTAACCTCTCTGTGCCTCGGTTTCCTGTTCTTTCAGATGGAAATAACAGGAGTACCTACCTTACAGGGCTGTTGTGAGCATCAAAGGAGGTATTACACGGAAGGGGTGTGACACACAGAAATGTGATATAAATGTCAGCTATTCGTACTTAGTAGGAATCCTTGGGTGTGAAATTCTGGGTTTGGTGATTCTTGGGTAATTTTTGATGAGGGTGACTGAAGCATGTAGGGCAGTGTTGTGAGAAACAAGCACTATTCCTAAAAAGGAATAAACACAAATGTGGGGGGTTGGCGTGCAGAACAATAGACCCAGCACTATTTATTCCCTGCAGCTAACCCACAAGTCCTTCCCGTTTCTCCAGTGGCTGGATACTTCAGAGGTTACATTCTATTCCACAGTCCTAACTAGCCTGCACAAATTTGAAACATGCAGCCCCTGCAAATTTGAAACATTTGAAACAGGGAATGTTTGAAACAAGTCTCCACCCCTGACTATAATGGTTATGCCCAGGCTCCAAGACTCTTTCCTTTGTTCTTTAACTGCAGAGCCAGTCTGGGCTAGTTCTAGTTTGGAAACAAGTTATGCAGCTATTTTAGGAACCTCTACCCCCAAGTCTCCACCTTGCAAGGATAGTGGGCAGATAAACAGGGGGACCTACCATCGACTACAGTTTGGTTTTTAATCTTCTGCCAATCCCTGAACTGCCCCATCCCGCCAGGCACACCTACCCTGTGTGAAAGCTAAACTTAATCTCATTCTCTCAGTATGAGGGGAAGGGGTGTGGTCAGAGGATGGAGGATGATGAGGTCGGACAGGCAGAGCCCACTGCTTGCCCTGGACTGAGTTCATAGGGAAGGAAAGGGCACCGGAGAGTGGCTAGGAGGGAGAGGGATGTGGGGGCCCAAGGTCAAACAATTCTCCCAAAGGATTCTTACTCATTTTCCAGGAGCTCCTACAGGGAGGGCAGGCCCTTGCCCAGGATGCCATCCCTTCATTCTGTAGACGGAGGATGGACATGTCTACAAGACCCCTCTGTGGGCTGCGACCACCAGCTGCAGTCCGTCTTCCCACCCCACGGCCGGCTCCTTGCAGGTGCACTGGTGCACTCACCTTACCCTGACGACACCTGACTTTTCTTCTATTTTTTCTCTTTCTATTTCCTCCTTTACTTAAAACAAAGCAAAATCTTGTTGCATCATAGGTATTTCTGTAAGCTACCTTAGGTCTTTCTTGGAATAAGCAGAGAATAAATAAAGAAATGAGTTCCTAGAGTTCTTATTTACCTTTCTCGAAGTTTTTACAGATGTGGTTTCAAACATATTTTGCAGAGGAGCCCTTTTTTAAAAAACATAAAACTCTCTCATAGAATCCCTGTATGTATATATAAACAGTTTTGCTCTTGTTAAAGCAGGGAGAAGGTCCCCAAGCTCCCATCCCTTGACCTTCCCCTGGTCTCCCAAGACATCTTTCCCAAGCCTTGTTTGTAAACTACCTGTCTGCTACATGAAAACCACACTACAGTGTTGGGTCTATAATCTTGATGAAAAAAATTAGGAAGTGAGATGTTTCTTTTGAACTTTCAGACAATTTGCTAATTATTGGTGGACATTAACTGCTAAAGAATGAACATTAGCTAATATCTAACAGGAAAGAACAATGAAGAAAAACAAAAGTCCTGTTTACCCTTCTATGATGTAAGATGATCATCTGTGAATTTAAGTAGCAATTAGACCTTAATTTCTACCAATGCAATGAAAACAGAAGGAATAGTTAAATGTGGGTCCTTGCTATTAAATACAAAAGAATAAAATTTAAAAGTAGTTTTGAAACTGAGTTTTAACGGGGGGAGAGGGGGCTGTAATCAGAACATAGTCTTTATGTCCCTCACCCACATCTCCCCTCAGACCACAAATTCTGCATTCCTCAAAAGTGTCCCTCTCCCTCCTCTCAGGTTTAGCCTTCTCTCTCTAACCTAACTTCCAAGCACCTCCTCAAATCCCAGCTTCTTCGTGAAACCTTGTGGTCTACTAGGACCCAACCCGGTGTCACTTGATCAACCACCACCTGATGCCTGCATGGATGTAAGTGTGGTTCCCTCAGTGCAGGGAATAAAGTGTGTGAGTCACTGTTTGCACTCTGGGAGGCCCACCCCAGGGCAGTGGGTGCCCAGTAGCTGCTAAAGCTGCTCCCCAAGTCTCCCTAGGGCTTAACACAGTGCCTTGCTTCCAGCAGATGCTCCAACATGTTAAATTGTTGAACTGATCCCATCACACACATCTATAAGCATGGCTGCATTATGCATTTTAGAAAACTAAAATGTATAGTTTATGAATGTGTCAGCATAAAGACAAACATGAATATTATATGTTAAAACATTCTCTTTCAGCATCAAATTTCATTTTTCTGATATTAAAAGAAATGAAAATATTTTCATGAGCCTCTAAAAGTACTGTGGGTCCTAGCGCGGTGCATGTATATTAGGCTGACAATTACTAGCTAAGTGGACTTGGCAAGTTACATAACATCTCTGGAGTTAGTTTTCTCTTTGTAAAAGGGGGATGACAACAGGGCCTAACTCACGGGATTAGATGTTATTACTTGTTTGTATTGCTCACTTAAAAATAAAGATACACAAAGGATACAATCTTAATTTCTGTTTAAACTCTGATCCAACCTCAAATCTAGTTTTTTGCTTTATTCTGGGCAAAAATAATCATAATCATAATCATAATATAACAAAACAAAATAAAAAACCCCACAAAAAAAATGGACTTCCTGCTTCAAAGATAAAACAAATGAAACCAAACCAAATTCTCTTCCAAGACATCCAAGGACTCTTGCCAAACACCAACTTGATGAGTTTATAGTACATGAATCAGACAGAAACGGCTTAGATTTCCCTCTTAAAACCCCAAAGGAAAAAGAAAGGCTGGAGGGACTTTGGAGAGTAGCCAGCTATGCCAGCCCTACCCATCAGCAGAGCAAGAGTATATGATGTCCAAGAGCCCCTCAGACATCCCCTGTCTGGCCCTTTTCCCTGGGCTCATCTTTCTCATTTGAATATGTCCTCCCCGGAGAGCAGATGCCATCAAGGGGCCCTGACTGGAAACCATACAGTAGCCAGGGCACCCACACCCAAATATCTAGTTATTGCTAAATTTTCAACCTCCATTCCATTCCCAGCTGCAGACAAGCAGGATTTCTAAGAAACAGCTGATGGCAGATTTGCTCTCTGTGGATGATGTTTTCCAGGAACTCAGCTCACTTGCTGAGAGATGGTGCACACTAGACCGTTCCAGGTGGCCCGCAGTGGAACTCTGGAACGACTCACATGCTGACCGGAACCAGGAAAGGGTGGATTACGGCCTAAGACCACACCCTCCCCTCAGTCTTTCAAACTACATCCGTTTCAATGAGAGCTTCAGCCCCCAACCCCACCCAACTCCAACCAGAGAGCCTTTGTAGATGAACCAGAAGCACTTGGCACCCACACCACCCTCCCTCCTCCAGCGCTCTCATTTGCAAATGTGGTTAGCTTTTTAATGATATCCTAGTGATCTGTGAACAGCTTTTGCAGGTCCATCTGAGCGAATCTTGTGAATTAGATCTCAGCTTCTTTAAAGACCTCACTGAAGTCTAATCTGGTACAACCCCCAAACCAACATGCTATAGGCTGTTGGTCAGCACACGTGGAGTGACTGTGCGCTGTAAGCAAGGTCTTTTGCCAGGGACTGTGTAGTGCAACCCAGAGAGAGATGTAGAGGAAGAACCTGACCCTCAGAGATGGAAAAGTCAGGGAAGGCATAAAACCCCGGAGAACTCCAGACCCAGACACCTACAAACTGCCCGCCTTGTTGACCTGTGGGACTGGGCAGCAGCCTTATGCACTGTCTTCATCTGTTCAAGACCAAGGTTCTGACCTTGAAGACATCATGTTGAGTGAAATAAGCCAGACACAAATATTGTATGTTCTCACTGAAACGAAATAATTAGGATAAGCAAATTCATAGTCAGAAACTAGAATACAGGTTAGCAGGGGCCAGGCTGGGGATATGGAATGGGTACTTAATGCTTAGTGGGCAACGAGTTTCTGTTTGGGGTGATGGAAAAGTTTTGGTAATGGATAGTGGTAGTTTGTGAATGTAATTAACACCACTGAATTACAAATCTGAAGGTGATTAAAAACGGGAATTTTAGATTGAATATATGTTACTAACATAAAAATTAAAAACAAATACTAATGAAGGAAAAAGGTTAAATTAGACTATTTTAAAATTCAGCCCTTCTATCCACAAGAAGCCACAATAAGGAAGTGAAAAGGCAAGTTGATCAGGAAAGGATATTTCCACATGTGTACCCCCAAAGGGGTTCATTTAGCTGTCCAGAGGTTCCTGCATATCTCTAGGAAAAACGCAGACGGTCCTGTAGAACGATGGGTGAAACTCTTTACAAAAGAGGGTGTCTGAATGGCTGCAATGCACACAAAAGGCCTCCAGGGTAAAGCAGAGTAAATCTACAATGAGCTACCACTCCAGGCCCACCAGACTGGCCACAATGAGAAAGGTGGGGATGTCATGTGGTTGTGCAAATCGGCATAAGCACTGTGGAAAACTGGCGGCTGAAATGGGCAAACCTGACACATGCTCATCAATAGCTACATTCCCAACAGAAATGTGTACATTTGTGTTACCAAAAGACAAGGGAGAGCAGCATTAGTCACAAGGGCCCCAAATTGAACCTCCCAATGCCCATCAACTGAAGAATGGATACTTAAGTTGTTTATTTTCAAACCATGGAATGCTGCAATGGTGGACATGAACCATCTACACACTTGCAACAATACAGGTGAACCTCCTCTAGTGTTGAGGGAAAGAATCCTGATGCAAAAGAGACCACTAATCCTCAGTAAGCTGAACATGGAGTCACCACGTGACCCAGCAATCCCACCCCGGGGTATATGCCCAAAGGAGTCGAAAACAGGGACTCAAACAGATACATGTGCATGCATGTCTGTAGCAGCATTTTCCACAATAGCCAAACAGTGGAAACAATCTAACAGCCCATCGGCAGATGAATGGATAAACAAAATGTAGTATCTTCCTACAACGGAATTGTTCAACCATAAAAAAGCAATGAAGTTCTGATACATGTGGAAACATGGATGAATCTTGAAGACATCATACTAAGTGAAAGAGGCCAGGTACTTTAAAAGGCCACATATTGTATGATCCCTTTTATGTGAAATGTCCACAATAGGAAAATCTATGGAGACAGAAAGTTTATTGCTGGTTTCCAGGGGATGGGATGAGGGAGTTGGAGAATTACTGTTTAATGGGTATGGGGTTTTCTGTTTGGGTGATGAAAATGTTCTGGAACTGGGTAGTAGTAATCATTGCACTACCTTATGAATATAATTAATATCACGGAATTATATACTTTAAAATGGTTAAGATGGTGAATTTGTGATATGTGACTTTTACCACAATAAAAAAAAATTTAAATACCACATACACACACACACACACACACACAGACCAAAGTTCTAGGGTCAGGCTCTTCCCGTCTGCCCAAGGAGGCCTTTACACAGAGCACAGTCTAAATACATGAGAATAAAACATGCTTTGGCTCCAGCCCCATCCATCCTTAGACCTTTAGGGGCTAGAGGGGTTCCATGGCCTAGAGGATTAAAAAAGTGTTGGGCGAGGTAAATCGTGGGAGGAGGGAAAAGACACAAACCGATACAGTACAACTTTATAGAAGAGAATTTATTGAATTACAAAACTACAAACATTTATGATTAATGATACGATAGTTGAAAGTAAAGCAGTCTGTCCAGCAGACAAAGAACAGGAAAAGAAAAAACTCATTAAACCAGGTTTAAAAACATTTTTCATTAATAACATGATAGTTAAAAGTAAAACGGTCTGTCCAGAAGATAAAGGAAAGAAAAAGAAAATCTCACCACGCTGGGGAAAGCCCCCACATCTGATACTACTGGCAGGGGAAGTCCCGGTTCTTCAGCCGATCACAGTCCCAGCTGGCACACGTCCCAGGCAGAGCGTCCCCTCCTGGGTGAGACCCTCCACCTTTTCCTGAGACTCGGGCCAGTATTTATGGCAGTTTGTCCAGGAGTAGAAGTGCTTCGCTGCACGTCTCAAGGAAGGGCTAATTCCTTGGGATGATCACAAAGACTTCCTTATCTTAGTTTCTCAGGCCTGACTGCAGCGGGGGAGCCTACCGCTCAGCGGAGACACAGGTGATCTGTTAACTATTATCGAAACTTCAAGGTAAACTCTGTTAGGCTTCAGTGACTTCCTTTGTTTTAGGTATCTTTGGTTCTCATTCCCTTGTAGACAGACTGGCACCTGCTGTCATGCAGGGCAGCTATCTGCTTATGGCTCATACTGGTTTGACCCATGCATTACACCTTCCTACAATTTCTAACACAAAAGGCCACAGGTCTCGCCACTCAAAGCTGGCAGTATCTGACCCACAACAGAGAACAGAGGGGATGCTCAGCAATTACACCAGCCATTCTACGTAGGAACTCACCACTGGAGAGAAGATGAGATGGAGGTAGAGTTGTGGCCAGAGGCTGTGGTTTGGGGTGGCCACTGTGGCTCACTCTAGTTACATCACTCCTGGTGATGGCCTGTGCTGGGTGCTTCTGAGCATAGATACATATAAGGCACAGTCCTAGGGCAGCCCGACATCGTTTATGAGAAGTTAGCCAAGAATACCAGGCTGCCTGTGTCGAATGCCAAATGGCTGGCGCAAACACTAAACATTAGGTTACTCCATAGAGGAAATAATAATGGTAACATTTATTGAGAACTTACTATGTGCCAAAGCATTATTCCAAATGGTTTATGTGTTATTTAATTTTTACAACATCCTTGAAAGGGGGTACTCTTATTATTATTCCCATTTTACAGATAAGAAATGTGAGGCTCAAGGAAGTTAAAGAAGTTGCTGAGTGTTAAACAGTTTTTAAGTGGTAGATCCAGGATTTGAACTAAAAATTCTGCCTAGCCAAACACACACACACACACACACACACACACACACACACACATACGTTTTAACTGATGGGAGGAAGAGGTGACAATAGGAATGGGACTCTGCCTCCTTTTGTATCATTTTTAAAAATTCATTTTTAAAATTGTGGTAACGTATATATACCATAAAATGTGCCATTTTTACAATTTTAAGTGCACAATTCAGTGGCATTAATTGCATTTGCAATGTTGTGCAAGCATTACCACTGGCCATTGTCAAACCTTTTTCATTGCCCAAAACAGAAACACTGTACACTCGAAGTGGTAACTTCCCATTCCCCAACACCCCAGTACCCGGTATCCTGTAATCTACTTTCCGTCTCTATGACTTTGTGTATTATAGGTATTTCATCTAGGTGGAATCATGCAATATTCCGGTCTGGCTTATTCCACTTAGCATAATGTGTAACTTATTTTTAATACGAGGACGGCACAGCGAGGATGGATTTGTAAAGCACAAGCATGACTTAGCGCCAAGAGTTCATTTCTGATGTCCAGTTTTGCAATATTTAAAGTCCTCAAACTGTGGGTGTGCTGAATCATAACGTGGGAGAGCAGTGGTCTGGGAATGGCTGACTGGGTGGGGGAGGGACTGAGGGCAACGCGGAAGAGGAGGGGAAGCCGGACAAAGAAGTTCTCCTGGGGTGCAGTCAAGGGGTTGCGGAGGAGTTCCAGCCTACGGCCAAAGCTCGTAGCTCCTGGCACCTGGGCAAGAGGTCAGAAGCCTGGTACATTCCACAGAAACGACAGGGGAGGTTTTAGGAATGGCTGAGACCCAGAAAGAAATGTGTATAGAGAGGAAGGGGATTGGCGTACTAATCTTTACTGAGTGCCCTTGACCAACTCACTTGACTGTTACCATCTTCTAGTCCGAGCTCTGAGAGCAAGTTCCCTGTTCTGCAGGATTTGCATGGGGTTTGAAGTGGTGTTAAGGACCCAGTAACAGCTCAAGCTGAGTGTGAAGGAGGTCCCTTCCTCCTTCTACTTTCTAACTCAAGTCCCATTCTTCTTTTTTTTTTTTTTTCCACTCAGGACTGCTTTTCTGGTGATAAGTCATGGGGCTAAACTCTGAAGTAAAACCTGGACAGCAGATGCAGAGGTGGGGCCTGGGGAGGGGGCACTTTAGCGGGGGCATGGTTCTTTTCGATGATTCCTTGGGAGCTTCAGAGATAGTCTGCAGGGTGGAGACATTGAAGGGCCAAGATTTTTTTTTTAATATTTCAAAATGATTTTAATAAATGACATTATTGAGGAACTGGTTACATTTACATTTAAATAAGAGATACAGATTGGAAAGTTGTATTTTATCAATGTACATGTCCTAATTTTTTGAAAAATACTGGGCTTACATAAGAGGATGTCTTTGTTAATGAATATAATATTTTGCTAGGAAACACTTTTTAGGAAATATCTGCAAAATATTCCCAAATGGTTCAGAAAAATTTAGAGGATGGTAGAAAGCAGAGAGGAAAGCCATGGCAACATACTGAATTTCTTACTGACTATAGCTAAATGTAAGGAAAATAAAGACAGACATGAAATATAGATTTGCATCATATTTAAAAAGCTACACACTATATAGCATTGAGGATGTATTTTTGACCTACATGTTTAAAACACTAAATGCCAGTTGCTTCAGACTCAGCAAATTAAAATGAGCCATAGATAATAAGAGGATTATTGATGGCATCCAGTACCAGCTTTTACCCAGAGGATGTTGCACAAATAACATTTTCTATTTCAAGTAAGAAATTAACAGAGACAAAGGAAGTCAATTCATAAAATGTGTACACTCAGTATCATAGTATCAACACATAAAACAGAACTTTTAGAAATGTGAGAACACATGGCGCAAATGAACATCATATTGAAAGAACTAAACGCAAATAAATGGTTAATCAACAAAGGAATTTATATACTTATTCATAATACTTTCATTTATTTATTTATCTCAAATGTTCAAAACTATAAGGAAAGAACATATATTTAAAGAAATATTGGTTTTATCCTTGACCAGTAATGTGCTAAATTGGCTTTAAAAGAGAACTATTTGGGGAATTATTTAGAGAGAAATTCTTAGATACACCTCGAAAATTTCTCAATAATTCTCTTCCCAGGAAGGAAGTCACCAGAAAATGTCTAGTTAAACTCAAAAGTAGTGAACAAATACAACACTTGTAATGTAATTTTGCCAAATGACCCCTTAAATCAAAGAATAAATTGAACTAATATTTACAAATTGCTATTAAAGGATTCAGGGAAGAGATAGGCAATACACATGCATACATACATAATATACTATATAAGAGTGGATATCACAAAAATTGCCCTAAGTCCCTCTGAAAAATTTTATTGATGGTTCCAAACAAGACTTTAAAATGAATATCCGCACATCATTACTCTACAAATAAAACTGTAAAACATCCCATGGAAAAATGTAGTGATCGAATGGAGTTTTTTGTTTTTTGTTTTTTGTTTTTTTTTTTAATCTTCATTTTATTGAGATATATTCACACACCACGCAGTCATACAAAACAAATCGTACTTTCGATTGTTTACAGTACCATTACATAGTGGTACATTCATCACCCAAATCAATCCCTGGCACCTTCATTAGCACACACACAAAAATAACAAGAATAATAATTAGAGTGAAAAAGAGCAATTGAAGTAAAAAAGAACACTGGGTACCTTTGTCTGTTTGTTTCCTTCCCCTATTTTTCTACTCATCCATCCATAAACTAGACAAAGTGGAGTGTGGTCCTTGTGGCTTTCCCAATCCCATTGTCACCCCTCATAAGCTACATTTTTATACAACTGTCTTCAAGATTCATGGGTTCTGGGTTGTAGTTTGATACTTTCAGGTATCCACCACCAGCTACCCCAATTCTTTAGAACCTAAAAAGGGTTGTCTAAAGTGTGCATAAGAGTGCCCACCAGAGTGACCTCTCAGCTCCTTTTGGAATCTCTCTGCCACTGAAGCTTATTTCATTTCCTTTCACATCCCCCTTTTGGTCAAGAAGATGTTCTCCGTCCCACGATGCCGGGTCTACATTCCTCCCTGGGAGTCATATTCCACGTTGCCAGGGAGATTCACTCCCCTGGGTGTCTGATCCCACGTAGTGGGGAGGGCAGTGATTTCACCTTTCAAGTTGGCTTAGCCAGAGAGAGAGGGCCACATCTGAGCAACAAAGAGGCATTCAGGAGGAGGCTCTTAGGCACAACCATAGGGAGGCCTAGCCTCTCCTTTGCAACAACCGTCTTCCCAAGGGTAAAACCTGTGGTAGAGGGCTCAACCCATCAAACCACCAGTCCCCTATGTCTGTGGTCATGTTAGCAACCATGGAGGTGGGGTAGGCGAATACCCCTGTATTCTCCACAGGCTCCTCAAGGGGGCACTACATCTTATTTTTTCCTTGTTTTTCTTTTTTTCTTTTTTTAACTTTCCCTTCTTTTTTAAATCAACTGTATGAAAAAAAAGTTAAAAAGAAAACAAACATACAATAAAAGAACATTTCAAAGAGACTATAACAAGGGAGTAAGAAAAAGACAACTAACCTAAGATAACTGCTTAACTTCCAACATGTTCCTACTTTACCCCAAGAAAGTTACCTAATATAGCAACATTTCTGTGAACTTGTTCCTACTATATCCATCAGAAATTAACAGACCATAGTCATTCCTGGGCATCCCCAGAACGTTAAATAGCTTATCTGTTCTTCTTGGATTATTGTTCCCCCTTCCTTAATTGCTCTCTATTGCTAGTTCCCCTACATTCTACATTATAAACCATTTGTTTTACATTTTTCAAAGTTCACATTAGTAGTAGCATATAATATTTCTCTTTTTGTGCCTGGCTTATTTCGCTCAGCATTATGTCTTCAAGGTTCATCCATGTTGTCATATGTTTCACGAGATCGTTCCTTCTTACTGCCGCGTAGTATTCCGTCGTGTGTATATACCACATTTTATTTATCCACTCATCTGTTGAAGGACATTTGGGTTGTTTCCTTCTCTTGGCAATTGTGAATAATGCTGCTATGAACATTGGCGTGCAGATATCTGTTCGTGTCACTGCTTTCTGACCTTCCGGGTATATACCGAGAAGTGCAATCGCTGGATCGAATGGTAACTCTATATCTAGTTTTCTAAGGAACTGCCAGACTGACTTCCAGAGTGGCTGAACCATTATACAGTCCCACCAACAATGAATAAGAGTTCCAATTTCTCCACATCCCCTCCAGCATTTGTAGTTTCCTGTTTGTTTAATGGCAGCCATTCTAATCGGTGTTAGATGGTAGCTCATTGTGGTCTTAATTTGCATCTCTCTAATAGCTAGTGAAGCTGAACATTTTTTCATGTGTTTCTTGGCCATTTGTATTTCCTCTTCAGAGAACTGTCTTTTCATATCTTTTGCCCATTTTATAATTGGGCTGTCTGTACTATTGTCATTGAGTTGTAGGATTTCTTTATATATGCAAGATATCAGTCTTTTGTCAGATACATGGTTTCCAAAAATTTTTTCCCATTGAGTTGGCTGCCTCTTTACCTTTTTGAGAAATTCCTTTGAGGTGCAGAAACTTCTAAGCTTGAGGAGTTCCCATTTATCCATTTTGTCTTTTGTTGCTTGTGCTTTGGGTGTAAAGTCTAGGAAGTGGCCGCCTAATACAAGGTCTTGAAGATGTTTTCCTACATTATCTTCTAGGAGTTTTATGGTACTTTCTTTTATATTGAGATCTTTGGTCCATTTTGAGTTAATTTTTGTGTAGGGGTTGAGGTAGGGGTCCTCTTTCATTCTTTTGGATATGGATATTCAACTCTCCCAGCCCCATTTGTTGAAAAGACCATTATGGCTCAGTTCAGTGACTTTGGGGGCCTTATCAAAGATCAGTCGGCCATAGATCTGAGGGTCTATCTCTGAATTCTCAATTCGATTCCATTGATCTATATGTCTATCTTTGTGCCAGTACAATGCTGTTTTGGCAACTGTGGCTTTATAATAAGCTTCAAAGTCAGGGAGTGTAAGTCCCAAGGACTTGCCCTTGGGAAGACTATTGCTGCAAAGGAAAGGCTAGGCCTGCTTATAACTCTGCCTAAAAGCCTCCTCCCGAATACCTCTTTGTTGCTCAGATGTGGCCCTCTCTCTCTAGCTAAGCCAACTTGAAAGGTGAAATCCCTGCCCTCCCCCTACATGGGATCAGACACCCAGGGGAGTGAATTTCCCTGGCAATGTGGAATATGACTCCCAGGGAGGAATGTAGACCTGTCATCATGGGACGGAGAACATCTTCTTGACCAAAAAGGGGATGTGAAAGGAAATGAAATAAGCTTCAGTGGCAGAGAGATTCCAAAAGGAGCCAAGAGGTCACTCTGTTGGGCACTCTCACGCACAATATAGACAACCCTTTTTAGGTTCTAGTGATTTGGAGTAGCTAGCAGTAAATAGGTGAAACTATCAAACTACAACCCAGAACCCATGAATCTTGAAGACGATTGTATAATAATGTAGCTTACGAGGGGTGACAGTGTGATTGGGAAAGCCATATGGACCACACTCCCCTTTGTCCAGTGTATGGATGGATGACTAGAAAAATGGGAGAAGGAAAAAACAAGTGAACAAACAAAGGCATCCAGTGTTCTTTTTTACTTTGATTGCTTTTTTTTCACTTTATTATTCTTGTTATTTTTGTGTGTGTGTGGTAATGAAGGTGTCAGGGACTGATTTTGGTGATGAATGCACAACTACGTAACGGTACTGTGAACAATAGAATGTACACTTTGTTTTGTATGACTCCATGGTATGTGAATATATCTCAATAAAATGAATAAAAAAATTAAACACATCCCAATTTCTTTTCTAGGTATAGCAATTCTGCCATCCTGGCTACCTGATGAGGGCATGGAGACCAAGATGAAACTGTCATACCTCTACATGGGGTAGAAGGTAGAGTGGTTTCTGTACAAACTCAGGCTCCCCTCCTTCTGTCTCCCTTTGCACTTATATTTTTTAATTTTTACTTTTTTAATTTTTAAAATGTCAATCCACCAAAGAAAATAAAACAATAATATATGTATACATTCATATATATATTTTTAACTTTTTTATTAGATAAGTTGTGGGTTTACAGAGCAATCATGCAAAAAATACAGTATTCCCATACCATCCCACTACCAGCACCAGTGTTCATGTGGAAAATGTGTTACAATTGATAATAAAGCTTTTTTTTTGTAATTCTACTACTTATTTTTAACAGTAGTTACATCTGTTACAAGTGATGAAAGATTTCTTAAGTAGTACTACTTCTATTGCCCATAGGTTATGTAGGGGTGTTTTTTTCCCCATATTCCCAACCTATTATTTGTTTTTCATGCATGTCTTCATTTTATTACTCATCTACTCATACTCTGGATAAAGGGACTGGTGTTGACGAGCACACCTTTGCACTTCTTTTTAATGAAAGTAACTACAATGACCTTGCCTCTCACTCTTTCCCTCAGGAATTTTCCAAAACCCACAAATATCCACACTAAGCCCAAGGCAGTTCTAATTGGTTCCTAATTAGTTTCAACAGCTGCTTAAAGGCTAGTTCAAATTTACCTTAAAAGGCAGTGATAATCTCAACAAATAAAACGGCTATTCTAGCAGTCGTTACTAGATGGCTACCTACATATATAAAGAAATGCCTACATACATGAAAAATTTACACAACCACTACAAAGATAATGGTGTTAAATTATGTTTTTATATATTCACTGAGTTATCATTTTCTACCTCTTAATTCTCCAACCATGCTAGTGAGATAACTAAATATACGTATGGTTATAAAGTCCAGGCTTATTATAAAATGCATTCTTACTACAACTGTGTCAGTATCAAATCATTGTACCATTGACTTGCACTATCAATTTTAGAGATACGTTCCACAGAAACATTGTTTTATTCAGAACACAACCAGCTCCTTTAGAAGAAGCACATTTAAGGACTGTGCACACACTCACAAGGCAAGGCCTTTTCTGCTGGTAGTTCTAGTTTTCCATTTAATTCATCATCTCTGTAAAACTATAAACTCTTAGTACAGACTTTACTCCAATTTTTCAATCACCTGCAGTACCCACCAATACCCCTGCATTTAATTAAATGTTCAGTAAGGTACTGAGTGTGGCGTGCTGCCCCATACAGTCTATTAAGGAAAGGAAAACCATAAACAATGACTGAATGAGGTTCTGCGGATGAACTCTTGGTCAACACCAAACACTAAGCATCTGGGTCTCCCCCGAAGCCTAAGGCTGACAGACCCTGCAGCCTGTATGATAGAAGAATTCAAAGGAGAAGGCTGTGGGCTCACCACTGTGTTCAGAGAACAGCAAAGAGGTACAATTTCAGGGAAAGTTACTCCCTACTTACTTTCTGGGCCTGATTTAAACAACCAGTTCTAAAAACATGAGCATCTAATTATCTGTACAGAGAAAGGAGGGCATGGACGTTGCAAGACAAAGAGCTTGATTACTAGCTTAAAAGAAAGAGCTAGATATTTCTTAGAGTGAATATATGCCTGAAACATAGATTTTAAAACATAAAAGAGAAAATAAACAACAAAATAAAATTTCAAAAAACACATAAATGGGGCTTACTCATCTCAAAAGTCATGTGCCTTAAATAAAAAGGGAGGACATTTTGTTTATCTAAATGGCAAAGAATGAAACAAATTGATAATACCCAATATCATCTAGGGTATAGGGAAATGGGAGAACAATTTTGGCAATATAATTTAAAAGGCTTAAAATGCTGCAAATCTTTTTTTTTTTTTTTTTTTTTTTTGCAAATCTTTTGATTCAGCAATTCCACTTCTGGAAATTTATCATAAGGAAACAATCTTGGATTGTGCAAATATTTAGCTATAAAGAACTCCAGCACAGCTTTATGTACAAGGGAAAAATCTGACATAAACTATATGTCCAAAATGGGATATTGGTTAAATAAATTTTGGTATAGAAATAAAACAAAATACTACACAACCAATAACAATTATATTATAGAAGACTATGGAATGACATGGAAAGACAGTCTCAATAATTTAAGTAAAAATTGAAATTACGAGTCACACTTCTAGGATTCTCTGAAGAGCCTGCCCATTACTACATACTTAGATCCTGGGTAAATTACATACAACACACATAATTTTTAATTGTGGTACTTGCAGGAAATATGGGAACTCTCTGATGGAAAGGCACATGCATACAAATAAACAAAATGAGAAGGCAGGGTAATCTAGGGGAAAAAAGCAGATATAAGCAAGAGAATCAGAACTAAGGTGATTCTGATCAGTTTAGCACCAAAAGTCCCACATTCCAGAAAATTCCTCAGTCTTGGGTAAACCAGACAGTTGGCCACCTTGTCAGATATCTAAACTTTGATACAACCTCAAGATAAAGAGGTTAACCCTGATTCTCACATATTCAGCAGGGCCCTGAAAGGAGACCAAATTTGCCCCAAGCTTCTAGCTTGGTTCCAATCTTGTCTGCATAAAAAAATATTTCTAATTCAGGGACTGAGGATTCCCAAAGATGAGGTACAACCAAAAATCAGTTCACAGTCAAAAATCACCAATGCTTAAAAGATGGGAATGCATAAAATAGTGAATCTTGTGGTGGACAATGCCTGTGATTAACTGTACAAATATTTAAAATATCTTTCATGAAATAGAACAAATGTATGACACTAACTAGAAGTTAATAATAGAGGGGCATATAGGAAAAAAATATATACCTATTACAAACTATATACTACAGTTAGTAATATTTTAACATTCCTCCATCAACAGTAACAAATGTACTATACCAAAACTATGAATCAGTAATGGAGGGAGAGGGTGGTTGGGGGTATGGGAGGATTTGAATTAAAAAAAAAAAATCACCAATGCAAAAAAAGTTCACCCCCAAATTCTGAGTAGAAACAACAACCAACATACTTAGACCACCAAAGCTTCAGAAATTGGAATGAACATAAACAGAATTTTAAATAATTAGGTTTAAAATGTTTAAAGAAATGAAAAAGAAGCAACAAGACACTATCTAAAATGACCAGAGAGAAACAAGTCTTTCAGAAATGGAAAACCTAATCACTGAAATAAAAATGCAATATATACGAGTGCAACATCACTGAAAGAAGTTATTAATTAACTGGATCGCAGTTCAAGAAATCAGCTTTCTAACTTTTTATAGCACAGAGGGATGAGTTCAATGTAAAAGAAAGATTAAAGACGGTATCTTTAATTTCTGGCCAGCAATCTTCCATCACATCCTCCTGCCTTAGTTAACAAGCATGAATGGACAGCCAATAAAATGAACATTTTAAAAATTAAAAATAAATTTTAAAAGAGAGATTAAGAGAAATGAGGGACAACCTGAGAAGGGTTAATATATATCTAATTGGAATCCCAAAAGGATAGAACAGAGAAAACAGAAAAGAACTATCTAAAGACATACTGGCTGAGGATTTGTCAGAACTTATGAAAAAGCCACATGTAGATACAAGAATCACAATACACACCAAGTAGGAGAAATAAAAAAGAAATCTACACGTAGGTGCATTTTAGTAAAACTGCAGAAGTTTTATATTAGAAAAAAAGAAAGGCTATAAATTAAGAAGCTAAATGTTCAAATTAAGTTAGAACATACAGAATAAACCAAAAGACAGTGGAGGAAAGAGATGTCAAAGATAAAACAGAAACTCATAAAATAGAAAAAGAAACATCAGAGAGGCTAAACAAAGCCAAAAGTTGATTCTTTGGAAAAATTAATCAGAGATAAAAAACTGTGGCAAGATGGATCAAGCGAAGTATCTGACAAAATTCAATACCAGTTTTTGATAAACTCCAAACTAGAAAGAGAACTTTTAATCTGATAAAGGATATTGACCAAAAACCTACAGCAAACATCATACTTAATAGTGGAGCAAGACAAAAGCTGTCTATTTCACACTATACTAGAACTCCTAGTCAGAGCAGTAAGACAAAAACCCTACAATCACACAGTTCTGGAGGTCCTAGCCAGCATATTAAGACAAAGAGAGTGTGAGTGAGAGTGTGTGTCTGAGTGTGTGTGAGAGAGAATATGAATAATGAGGATTAGAAAAGAAAACAACAGCTAGATTGAAATCCCAAATGTATACACATACAAATTAATAAAGGTGATTTCACAAATGTTACTTAAGAAATCCCTGTAAAAGGATGAATTATTACCATTTTCCATACAAGAAAACTGAGGCTCAGAAAGGTTAAGTAACTTTCCTGAAGTTAAAATTCCACAGCATATTAGGCACTGAAGGCAGAATTCAAACTAACTGGTGAATTCAGTGCTCTTTAACACCAGACCTAATGACGTCCTAAGTCCATTCTGTTTTATCTTTGTCATCTGTTTCCATTTCTGCCATAAGGTTCAAGGACAGCTGCAATAATATCATTCCCCACCTTAAAACAGTCACTGTATCTCATTCACTGCCTAGAACAAGCTCCTCAGCCTGGCATTCAGGGCCCTTCACAGAAGGGTCCCACACCTACATCTGTAGCCTCATCTTCCCCCTCTGTCCTCTGTAAAAATTATGTTCCTTTCAAAGCATATGCTGCTCACACACCAAGCCTCAAGCTACCCTCCCCTTCGGATAATCCCCCTTTAACAATGCTCATTCCAAATTTCCTCAATTTTAGCCATCTTTCATTATGCATCTTCAAAACTGCTAAATAAATCCTCGTCAGCTCCTCCCTACCAGATATGGACTTCTTTTCTTTAATCCTCACAGCATACTTTCTGTTTCTCTCAAGTTGCTCACTCAATTTTCTACCATGTTATAACTATGTTCCCTGCTAGCTTGGGAGTGGTTTAGGTTACATGCCTGCTCCTCAGACATCTAGGAGAGTAGAAATTCATTAAATGTATGTTCAACTGAATGCAAGTTCTTTTATGTGTGCATGATATTAATAACATTTCCTCATAGGAACAAATGACCCATATAGGAATAAAAACACTTTTCCCAATAATGTTACAGATTATATTCTTTTACAGGTCAGTAAACTACTGGAGAAGTCTTCCCATGGCCAGTAGTAAAGATAAACACAGTCACACACACATACATTTTGTCATGCAAGTGCTAGACAGAGGTTAACGCAATTCCACACACCCTGTAATTTGAGCCGTATCTGTCTGGATCCCAAACCTATACCCCTACCCCGCCTCCCCTCCTCATAGCTTATATGAATATCTAAGACTTTGTTTCCTAGGCTATCTTATTATTATATTGTGAACCTTCTGAGAGCAGCAAATATTCCTCCATAATCACTGAATCTCCAGACTTAGAATAGAACTCACTAAAGATTTGCAGAATGAATGCCCACTGAATATAGGAAGAAGCCCAACATGCCAATCCCTTCCTAAAGCATCAATGTGTCCTCACAAGACAATAAGATGACCCTGAATGGTAAATTACAGTTTCTATTATATTCAGAAGCCTATAATTAAGAAGGAAATTACATATTTTCAAAATTTTTCCATTTAAAGAGCTGAAAATATAAAATATAAGCAGTTTCCTTTAGGAACAAGACAGCAATAACTCAATGAGAGAAAAACAAACGATCTGGCAAAACAACACTGCATCACTTCCACCTCCACATTCCATATTCCTGAAAATTGTTACATCTGTACAAAGAAAGGTATAGTTATGGTAAATTTGAATTTTAAAATGTTTCCTGGATTATTAGTCATCAAGTGTGTGTGTGTGTGTGTGTGTGTGTGTTTGTAAGCTGTCCTCTTTCTTTTTGAAACGGTGGTAAAATATATATAACAAAACTCACCATTTTAACTATTCTAAGTGTACAATTCAGAGTTATCAATTACATTCACAGTGTTGTGCAACCATCACCACAGTCATTTCCAAATTGTTTTCATCATCTCAAAGGAAAAAAAAAAACCAACTCTGAACTCATTAAACAATAATGCCCCATTTCCCCCTAACCCAACCTCTGATAACTTCTAATCTACTTTCTGTCTCTATGAATTTGCCTACTCTAGTTATTTTATATAAGTGGAATCACATAATTTTTGTCCTTTTGTGTCTGGCTAATTTTACTTGACATAATGTCTTCAAGATTCATCCATGTTGTCACATGTATCAGAACAACATTCTTTTTTACAGCTGAATAATATTCCATTGCACATATATACCACATTTTGTTTACCCATTCATCTACCAATGGCCACTAGAGTTGCTTCCACCTTTTGGCTATCAGCAACAATGCTGCTATGACCATCAGTGTGCAAATATCTGTAAGTCCCTGGTTTAGGTTCTTTTGAATATATATATAGGACTAGAATTGCTGGGTCATATGCTAATTGCCTTAGTTTCCCAGGCTGCTATGACAAATACCACAAACTGGGATGGCTTAAACAATAGGAAGTGATTGTCTCTTCCTTTCAGAAACTAGAAGGTTTGCTTCCTTCCAGGGTTACAGACTTTCTGTCACTGGCAATCCTTGGAGTTCCTTAGCTTTCCTGTCACTTGGCAATATCTTCTTCTTTCTCTTCCAGGTTCCCACTGACTTCTGGCTTCCAGCTTCTGGCCCCTTCAATTGTTCACAGTACCATTATATAGTTTTGCATTCATCAGCACAATCAATTTTTGAACATTTTCATTACCACACACAAAAAAGAATAAGAATAAAAGTTAAAGTAAAAAACAAAGAATACTCAAAACATCCCATACCCCTCTTCTCTCCCTATTATTCATTTACCTTTTGTCCTCATTGTTCTATTCACCTGCCCATACACTGTATACAGGGAGCGGGGGCCACAAACTTTTCACAAATCAAACAGTCACACAATGTAAGCTATATATATATATATATATATATATACACAATCGTCTTAAAGAATCAAGGCTACTGGGTTGCAGTTCAACAGCTTCAGCTATTTCCTTCTAGCTATTCCAATACACTAAAAACTAAAAAGGGATATCTATATAATGCATAAGAATAACCTCCCTATTCAACATTCCATGTAATTATGTTAATTGAAAAAAATTGACCATACAAGTTAAATTTTTTAGTGTGTTACAAAAGATACAGATTTTGTGTCCGGCGCCGCCCCGCTCGACCCCTGTTCCCCGGCCGGCGAGGGGAGAAACAAGGGATGAGAGAGAGAGAGATGCAGACCACGCAAACTGACCTGGCTGGAAGTCACGACTCGAGCCACACGGCGGTTGCGAGAGCAAGTCTTTTACTGAAGCTAGATAAGCATTCTCTGTTACAGGTTTCCACGCGGGGCAGAGTGCCTCGCGGGAGAGCAGCCTCGATGTGGCCGTCAGGTACGGCTCCTAGTGGGCTGTCTCCCCGAGGTTCGCTTGGGCAAACTCTTAAGTACTCTACTCATAACCAATGATCTAGCGCCGCGCATATGCACTCAATTGGCAGATAGGAATAGTGAGTGTGCACGTCATAAGCGGAAGCAGGATATGGGCGCCATCTTGGCTCATTCGATGGGCGGGGGGACTTTGGAGCAGGTTTACAGCGCATGCGCTATGCCCGTCCCGGGAGACGGCTCTCCACATCTCCCCCTTTATTATTTATATCGACCCAGTGTCCCCAGTGATGAGTGTGCTCCCGTGAACCCAGATGGCTCACAATTTGTTCCGGTGCTTTGGGGAGTCTGGACTAGGTCTCAGCCATTTGGCGGCGGAGCCTCTAGCACCGACCAGAATGCTCACCTCATATGGAGACAGGAGAGTCCGTGAGCTGGAAACAACATGACTCTCCCTGCAGTGCTTTGCCTTGCAACTGGGGGACAAAGGCGGGGGGCAGGGATAGCATTAACCAGAGTCGGAGGCGTCACTAGGCGTCCCTATGCATTGGCTAGAGTCAAGTCTGGCCACAACTATGACTCTGCCTTAGGGACCTACCTGAGACAAAAATTATGACTGCTGGCGTCGCCCGTTATACCCGGGACACAGCTGCGCGCTTAGCTACAAACCTCGCTCCCGAGTGCCCCGCCCGAGGCGGCCAGGATGGGGTATGGCCATCAGAATGGTCGCTGTTGGGGGTATCAAAGGTGGAGGACATAGCCATCATAGTGGTAACACGGTACTGCCGCGCTTGAAACAGGCGTTCTAGCAAAGATTTAACAATGACTAATCCCACCAATGGTCCCACCATCAAGAGAATCCAATTAGTCAAATTGGGCCAAGAGAACCAAGAGGTGACTTGGTCCCACAGATTTTTTACAGTCTCGCCCAGTGTGGAAAGGTCGAAACTAACAGGCTTCAATTTCCTAATGTTCTCAAGTCCCTGAAGGTCGGATTTCACTTGGTCGGAGAGATTGGTGAAGTTGGGGAGATAAGTGTCCTTGAGCCACTCGGCGACATCTTGCTGCTCCTCTGTCAAGTTCACCCTAACCGGGGTGACACAAAGCCTCCCGAATAACCATCGGGTATCACACGTCTGCTGGAGAACTCTCCAGAGTCCATCTATTTCTAGTCCAAGTTCATCTATCTCCGCTAGGAGTTTCTGAATGGCCTGGAAATTTAAGTTCAGCATCTGATTGTGGCGGCGTAGCACGTCTCGGGTAAGGTATGCCTCTTGGACGCCTAGACTTAGAGAAGGGGATATTGTTAAGTGAAACAACTTGAGAAACAGGGCCAACCCAGTCGGTTGCCTTGACGGGGAGCCAGACATAACTTGGGCGATACACTAGGATAGCGGGGCGGCGAGGCATCCGGGTCTTTGGAACGGTTGCAGACTGTAGGAGCAAACCCCGGAAGGAAAAGGCACCTTTGAGTCTCATTTTTACTCAAGATCCCTTCACAAGACTGGCGGCTCTTCCCTGTAACGTTAAGAAATTCAAGCAAGACTCCCTTACTTAACTCGCCATTACCAGTTTCACAAGTAGCATTCGCCGCAACTGTGGTGTTGACAACCTTGACAGAGAGGTTAGCAAAAGAGAGGATCAGTGTGTCATTGGTGAGGGGGAAGGACTCGTTGAAGCTTGTGGAGGAAATATTTCTGTCAGAAGGCAGGTGGTGGAGACCTAGAGACAGGGTACGAGTGAAAAACACAGGAGAGGCGGGAGACCCAGCAGAGAATGGGGCCAGGGTCGGGGGATGATGCCACAGGCCCCAAAGACCACTCTCCTGCGCTACCACAGTTCCACTAAAAAAAGAAAAAGGCAGATTAGAAGGATTGCTATAGGAGAGCCTTTTTGGGCAACCGCGGGGTGGTCAGTCCTACTATTATCGTCTTGTCGGTCGTCGCCATCATCAGCAGGGCCGGAGGCTTGGTCTAATGGTTCAGGTTGTATATTCGTTGGCGTTTCTGACAGCTGTTCCTTGGCTTCTTCAGGTGATGTCACGGTTCTCACCAGTCTTTCCGGAACCCACACTGGTTGACGTCCTGGTTCCTGGGGAAAAACACAAACAGAGCCTCTGGCCCAGCTGAGCACCGGGTCAGGGCCTTTGTGGCAACGGCCACACGGCCTGGTTACTGCACCTGGTTCGCCAAACCGTTGAGTGGCAGGGGGCTGACGTCTATTGGGACAATCTCTCTTAAAGTGCCCTGATTGGCCACAGCCATAGCACCCGTTAGACTTTGCCCCTAAGGTTCTCGGGCCTTTTGTAGCCACCTGTAGGGAGCTAGCTAGCATGGCAGCTAGACCTGCATTAGTTAAAGGGCTGCCAGTATCTCTACAGAGCCTGACCCACTCTGTCAAATTTTTTTGCTCTGTTTTGTGCCAGGATAACTTTGCACTCCTTGTTGCACTGCTCAAAAATCATTTGCTTAACCACCGTCTCTGCTACTCCTGGATCTGAGAAGATTCTCTCAGCTGCGGTTTGCATCCTGGCTACAAAATCCGCAAATGGTTCTGTGGGGCCTTGGTGTATATTGCTGAGTGAGGCCTGAGCCTCTCCCTTACCTGTTAGCTTTTTCCAGGCACCCACAAAACAGCGGAAGATCTGGGCGTAGACCTCTTGTGGGAAACCCGTTTGGTTCTGGGCATG
The DNA here is from genome assembly GCF_015220235.1 of Choloepus didactylus. NCBI lineage: Eukaryota > Metazoa > Chordata > Mammalia > Pilosa > Megalonychidae > Choloepus > Choloepus didactylus. Next base: position 11,165,630 of record NC_051308.1, read on the forward strand.
GGCGCCTCTCCCCAACAGCATGTCAGCATTCCACCCGCCACGTCTCCCTGCCGCATTCCTTGCGGCCTGCTCTTCAGCTAACTCCTCAAACCATGCTTTCCAATCTATGAATCGGCCTGACGGCAAGCAAGCACGGGCTAGCTGAAAAATATCTGCGGGTGTATGATTTAGAGCAGAGAGGTTCTCGATCATGTTCAAGGTATAAGGGGCATTGGGGCCATACTGATGGACGGCCTGCCTCAATTCCCTCAATAGTTTGTAATCATATGATTCGTGCTGATTGCCACCTTGGGGATTGATAATAACCGGGTACATTTCTGAGACTGGCTGCGGCTCAAGTGGCTGGTAGCCACCCAGCATGCCAAAAGGTCTAAATGTTGTGAAAGGGTTCCATCTCCAGAAATGTCTCCCACCACTACCTAATGGCAAAGGGTCCTGAGGGCCTGTGTACTTGGGCGGGGGGTACGGCAAAGGTTGCCCCTCCCCTGACCGGCCCATCGAGGTTTCCGGGTCTGGCAGCAAAGGATAATTACATTTACTGGGCATGGCCACTAGAGGGAGCTCTCGGCGAGGTCCTTTGGTGGGACCGCCCAAGGCGTCAGTTGGGAGCTGGGGTGTCCCTGGGGGTGCAGCGGTAGACATTGGCGGGGCGGAAGGCCGCACGGGTGTGGCGGGAGGCTCCTCCCACTCAAGTAGCGGGGATGCTTCCGCCTCCTCGCCAGTATCGCTATCTGACTCTGAGTCAGAGTCACTGGACTCCGGCGGTTTGCCCTTATAGGAGCCGTCCGCTGACGAAACTGACTGGGTTTCTTGGAGCGCGCACCGTGCTTCTTGCAAGGCAGAGGACGGGCTTAGGCCGGCAGCCGATTCTAGTTCAAGGACCGCACGGACGGTCTCCCATATGGGTACTAGAATCGGGTCCATACACACGCCCGTCTGGCGCGCTCGGTCTATGTCGCGACCGAGCTTCATCCAAGAGGGTAGGCTAAGGCTGCCGGTGCAGGCAAACCAAGGGGCAAAAGTATCAACATCATCAAGAAAACGCTGAAGGGAGCTTTTCCTGACCGAGATACCCCGTTGTTTCAAAAGGTTCTTTAAGGGAGCTAAGAGAGGTGAACTTCCGGACTGCCCCATGATTGCAGTCGGCACTATACTTCAGTCACTCGGAGAGCTCTTCCGAGTCCCCCGGGGTCACCTGAAAACCCACGGGCCCTAACTATCATGTAATAAGACGCACTCACCTTCTCGCGTTGATCAGGCGCGGGAAGTCCGCCGTAAGCTCGATGCGCAGCGCTGCTCTCCTCACAGAGGGACCGTCGAGAGCGAGGCAGGAGGAGGAGCGTTCCCCGTACGGGCCACCACTTGTCCGGCGCCGCCCCGCTCGACCCCTGTTCCCCGGCCGGCGAGGGGAGAAACAAGGGATGAGAGAGAGAGAGATGCAGACCACGCAAACTGACCTGGCTGGAAGTCACGACTCGAGCCACACGGCGGTTGCGAGAGCAAGTCTTTTACTGAAGCTAGATAAGCATTCTCTGTTACAGGTTTCCACGCGGGGCAGAGTGCCTCGCGGGAGAGCAGCCTCGATGTGGCCGTCAGGTACGGCTCCTAGTGGGCTGTCTCCCCGAGGTTCGCTTGGGCAAACTCTTAAGTACTCTACTCATAACCAATGATCTAGCGCCGCGCATATGCACTCAATTGGCAGATAGGAATAGTGAGTGTGCACGTCATAAGCGGAAGCAGGATATGGGCGCCATCTTGGCTCATTCGATGGGCGGGGGGACTTTGGAGCAGGTTTACAGCGCATGCGCTATGCCCGTCCCGGGAGACGGCTCTCCACAATTTTGCACCCAATAAATGTCTCTTTCTTTGGTCTTATACAGAAGTTGAAGTTTTAAAAACGCTGTCAATATCATTCTTTACCCTTTTGTCTAATTTACCTAATCCAAACCAAGTCCATGTCGTCCATATCACAAGTTGAAATCTGATCTCTTTTATCAGACTCCTTAACATTTGGTGTAGGGGGTAAAACTGACATTCATAGCTGCCGGAATCTGCCTCTGAGTCTCAGGTGTCACAAAGGCACCCAAAGTTCCTGGGACCAACCAGATTATACACAAAGAGCTCAGCATCTGATGTGCTCACAGACATAGGGGACTGGTGGCTGATGGGCTGAGCCCTCTACCACGGGACTTGCCTTTGGCAAGACTTGCTGCAAAGGAAAGGCTAGGCCTGCCTATAATTGTGCCTAAGAGCCTCCTCCAAATGCCTCTTTGTTGCTCAGATGTGGCCCTCTCTCTCTAGCTAAGCCAACTTGAAAGGCGAAATCACTGCCCTCCCTGCTACGTGGGATCAGACACCCGGAATGAATCTCTCTGGCAATGCGGAATATGACTACCAGGGAGGAAGGTAGACCCGGCATCATGGGATGGAGAACATCTTCTTGACCAAAAGGGGAATGTGAAAGGAAATGAAATAAGCTTCAGTGGCAGAGAGATTCCAAAAGGAGCCAAGAGGTCACTCTGGCGGGCACTCTTACACATAATATAGACAACCCTTTTTAGGTTCTAATGAATTGGAATAGCTAGCAGTAAACAGCTGAAACTGTCACACTACAACCCAGAACCATGAATCTTGAAGACAATTGTATGAAAATGTAGCTTATGAGGGGTGACAATGTGATTGGGAAAGCCATATGAACCACACTCCCCTTTGTCCAGTGTATGGATGGATGAGTAGAAAAATGGGGGAAAAAAAAAAAAAGGCACAGTGTTCTTTTTTACTGTAATTGTTCTTCTTCACTTTAATTTTTATTCTTATTATTTTTGTGTGTGTCGTAATGAAAATGTTCAAAAATTTAAAAAACAATTTTTTAAATTTCACAAAAGAGCTCAGCTTCTCAGAATTTAGAAATAACCATTACATCATAGAAATAGATGTAAATGCTGTAAGAGCTTACCATCTAGGAACTTTTACAATAAGCCTTCCCCTGATAACCTATGCTTTGACATTCAATTATCAGAGCTTACACATTATAGTCAGTCCATATTAGTGAAACATCATATTTTTCTTTTCATTTCTGGTTTATTTCACTCAACATACTGTCCTCAATATCCACTCACCTCACAACTTTACTCCTTCTTGTAGCAGCTCAATATTCCACTTTATGTATACACCACAGTTCACTGTACCGTTAGGCCACCTCCATCCACTGCAAATCATGAATACTGACATCGTAAACCCCATTGTGCATATGTCCTTTCATGTCCTCCTTTTCAGTGCTTCCAAGTATATACCCAATAACCAAGTTGCAGGACCATATGGGAATCCCATGCTTAGCTTCCTGTGGAACCACCACACTGCCCTCCAGATGGGCTGCACCATTCTACTTCACCACCAACAGTGACTAGGTACATCCCTTTCTCCACATTTTTCCAGCACTTGCATCCCTCTGTTTATTTTTTAGATGGTTTTATTCACGCACCACACATTCCATCCTAAGTAAACAATCGATGGTTCCTGTATAATCACATAGTTAGTTATGCATTCACCAACACTACCTATATAACAACGTTTCTATTTCTTCCACAAAGAGGAAGAGGCGAGAAAAGTAAAAAGAAAAAATAAAAAGAGAAAAAGATGACAACTAAAAAGCAACAAAAGAAAAAAATTAAACTACAATAAAAAAGTCAAACAACACCAACACCAAAAATCCCATACCCCTCCCTTATACCCCTTCTTACAGACATTTAGCTTTGATATATTGCCTTTGTTACAATTAATGAAGCATATTACAACATCACCGTTAACTATTGCTCTAGTTTACACTGTATTTTTCCCCAATATCACCCCATTTTTAACACCTTGCAAAGTTGACATTCATTTGTTGTCCCTCATATAAATACATATTTGCACACTTAATCACAATCATTGACACTCTAGATTTCACTAAGTTATACAATCCCAGTCTTAACCTTCTATCTTTCCTTCTGGTGTCTGATGTGCCCCTAATCTTCCTCTTCCAACCATACTCACAGTCATCTTTGTTCAGTGTACTTACATTATTGTACTATTATCACCTAATACTGGGCTCTACACCTCTCCCTCCTGTCTTTTCCTGTCTGTCTGTAGTGCTCCCTTTAGTATTTCCTGTAGAGCAGTTATCTTTATCACAAACTCTCTCAGTGTCTGTCTAGGAATATTTTAAACTCTCTCTCATTTTTAAAGGACAGTTTTGCCAGATATAAAATTCTTGGTTGGCAGTTTTTCTCCACCAGTGTCTTAAATATATCATACCACTGCCTTCTTGCCACCATGGTTTCTACTGAGAAATCCGCACATCGTCTTATCAAGTTTACCTTGTATGGAATGGATCACTTTTCTCTTGCTGCTTTCAGAATTCTCTTGCTGTCTCTGACATTTCATGATCTGATTATTAAGTGTCTTGGTGTAGGTCTATTCGGATCTACTCTGTTTGGGGTACACTATGCTTCTTGGATATGTAATTTTATGTTTTTCATAAGAGATGGGAAATTTTCAGTGATTATTTCCTTCATTGTTTCTGCCCTTTTTCCCTTCCCTTCTCCTTTTGGGACACCTATGACACGTACATTCATGCACTTCATGTTGCCATTCAGTTCCCTGAGAAGCTGCTCATATTTTTCCATTCTTTTCCCTATCTGTTCTTTTGTGTGTAGGATTTCAGATGTCCTGTCCTCCAACTCATGAATCTTTTCTTCTACCTCTTCAAATGTGCTGCTGTATGTCTCCCACTGTGATTTTCATCTCTTGTATTGTGCCTTTCATCCCCATAAATTGTCAGTTGTTTTTTCAAACTTTGAAGTTCTTCCTTATGTTCACCCAATGTCTTCTTTATATCCTTCATCTCTTTTTTTCATATCTCCCCTCAACTCACTGATTTGATTTTTTGATTGATTTAGGAGATTTGTTTGATTAATGAGTTGTTTCAATTCCTGTATCCCGGTCAAAGTGTAAGTTTGTTCCTTTGTTGTGCCATATCATCGTTCTTCCTAATGTAACTCGTAATTTTTTGTTGTCTGGCAGCTAGTTTCCTTGATTACTCCAATCAGATTTTCCCAGACCAGACGGCCCCAGGTCTCAGGAGGAAGATGTAATCAGTATCAAAATTCCCTGAGGAGCAGGTTCTCGGACTTTCCTGTGAGGCTTACAGACTCTGTGCTTTTCCTATCCTGTCGAGCAGGTGGCACTTGTCAGCCTGCAGCTCCCCACTGGTATAAAGAGGTGCAGTCCCTTTAATTCTCAGCAGACTGTGTCCTTGCCAGAGGCCAATGGTGTCAGAAGCCATGCTTAAGTTGTTTCTGGTTTGGTTTTTTCCACTCAGGCCCTGAAGTCTGAATAGTCTGAGGGAGGACCACCACTTGAGCTGGGTCCCACCCCACTTTTCTCAGGGAAGAAATGCCCTTAAGGGAGTTATCTTCTACACTTGAATTCCTCCTTTGTCTCTCTGACTCTGTTAACTCCACCCGTGCCTGGGTCAGTGCTGACAACTGAAAATGCCTGAGGCTTTCTATAATGAGCTGCTTAGAATGAGAGGAAAAAAAAAAAGAAAAAAGAGAGAAAGCCCCTTTTCAGAGCCAGTCCCCAGTCTCTCAGTTTAGCTGGTCAACCGGTGTTTGTAGCCGGTTCTCTGTGCCCCTTTTCTTAGGGCACAGCCGTATTTCAGTATTCTGAGCTCAGCTGTCTCCGAAAGCCTCTGTTTCTATTTACGTATTTTTTTTTCTGTCAACCCTACCTCCTCTCTGCCAAGAGGAACCTCAGGTTCCTTTCCTATTTGCTCCAGGTTTATCTGTGCTTGTAGCTGGTATTCAGTAGTCCAAATTTGTTAATTAAAACTGCAGTTGGAGCTTGGTTGAGTCACTTTCCCTCGCTCTAGGTAACCGGCTTTTTTCCAGAGGGAAGTATTTCAGCTCTGCCTGCCATGCCAGTGGGGGAGGAGCTCTAGCTCTGTAGTTTGGGGAACTTTACTTACAGTTCTGTGCTGCAGTCTCAGTTACTCCACCCATTCCAGGCTGGTGTATAATGTGTGTCCCCCAACAGTTATTTCAATTATATACTATTGTTCCTGGGTATTTACTAGTTGTTCTCAAGTACTAACTAAATTCCACACCTCTCTAAGCCACCATCTTGCCCCGCCCTCACTGTGGTGTCTTTAGTCTCTTTCATGTGATTTTTTCTCTACATGACATCTCATCCTCTGGAGCCTCTCCAACTGGCCCCTCTCTCCAGTTGGATAGCCTGGACTTCTTTACAGCATGGACACTGGGTTCCCAGAACTGGAGTAGAAAGTGTCTGGGTCCTTAAGGGTTGTTTGGAACTGGCCAGGTTTTCCCGTCACAAGGCCTTCAATAATCCAATTAAGACCTACCCTCATTCAGTTGGGCCACACTTTAACCAAAAACAAGAGGTCCTATTTACAATGGGTTCATACCCACAGGAATGTGTATTAAGATTAAGAACATGTCTAAATTGGGGTGCATAATTCAATCTACCACAATAATTATATGTTTAAGTTTCTGAGGAACCATCAAATTTTTCCACAGTGGCTGTACCATTTTACATTATCATCATATATGTTAGAGGGTTTCTATTTATCAACATCCTCCCTAACACTTATTTCTGTCCATCCATTCTTCCTTCTTTCTTTCCTTCCCTCTCTCCCCCCTTCTTCCTTCCTTCCTTTTTTATTACAGCCATCCTAGTGGTTATAAGGTGGTATCTCACTGTGCTTTTGATTTGCATTTCCCTGATGGATATGGCTGTTGAGTATCTTTTTATGTGTTAATTGTCCATTTGCATATCTATTACTCAACTTTTAAAGCTTATTTTAAAAGTAACAGAAAATTTCAGTAATTTTTTTAACTTACAATTTGAAGTTCTTTTAAAAAAAATGAATTGAATTGGACTGTAATAGAAAATGGCATTTTGTAATTTTTCCTAATTTTTAATAGCCAGTTATTTTTCATGAATACTATATTTTGTTAAGCTAAAATGCAAACAAAACACCAATTTACATCATGATGAGTAAATCTGTTTTCACATCTGCTGTCATCTTTTTTACTTGCAAAAATAGTCCCTGGTATTTTCATGTTTTTCGTATAGAAAGAGCTCAAATGGGTAGCTGAAATGCAGCCAACAACTGAACAAAGCCCTGGCTACGGCCCAACCTCAGTTGGTTCTATGGGAGGGATAAACTCCAAGTGGTTCCTTCCTTGTTCCAACGGAAAGCAGATGTGAGTGACCCTCAGCCAACCGATGGGCAGGGCAGACACATAGAGCAAGCCCTGGACTGTCCATCTGGGCCGCACTCTGGGGCAGGGGACAGGGCAAGGAAAACAGCTAAGGATGGACCAGGGTCTATACACAGAAGTGGCCAACACAGAGACATTCCCAGCTTGTTCAGTGTCACTTACAAACGTGCCTAGCACCAAATGACTGAGGAGTCTGGACCATAAAGTAAACTGTAGCAGGAAATCAAGTGGGAATCATCTCTCTCAGTCACTGAGAGAGCAGAATACAGATATTCACATCATAAACAGCCAGCAAAAATTTTTTCTTACTTTGCCGAAACACTCACATAATGACCACAATGACCTTTTGGACAGAAATATTTTCATTTCCTCCTCACAATGACATTGCTGTGCTTAATCAAGCAACAATAAACAAATAATATAAACATCTACCAAGTGACCAGCACAAAACTAGGTCACATAAGGTTAATATAAAAATATAGGATCTAGTCCCTGAACTTAAGCAGTTCACAATCTAGTTACGGAGGTAATATTCACACACACAAAATAATCAAAAACAATTAAGTGTGAAATGGTAGGACTCTGACTATATGTATAATAGTAATTCAGAGAAAATAAATACCAGCATGGGTCTGAACAATTGATCTCAAGGAGCTGCAGCCGTGGTAGAAAAGGCATTTAGCCTGAAAATCAGGAGAACTGGGTCTCTGCATTATTTGGGATTATTTCAGGGGACAGAAATGGACAAACTGACACATTTGCAACCGACAATGCTGTGGTTATGCTTTCACTGCCAGAGCAAGTCTGTGAAGTAGACACCATCCCCATTCTACAGAGGAGGAAGCTCAGGTTCATACCTTGGACAAGATACTTAACCATTCTGGTATCAGTTTTTTCATCAGCAAAATGAAGGGACTGACATCAACCAGTGGTTTTCAAACTGGGACTAGTGAAGCACCAGTTTGCTGGCAGCAATTCAGAGCACTGAAATGGGCAGGCCCCAGGCCAAATGTACTAAATAGCCCAGTACCCATTTCCCCACAAAACTTTTTACCATTATAACCCCAGCACTTAACACATACATTAAGAGTGATCAATAAAAATTTGAGGAATGAATCAATGAATCAAACAAATGGCATATTCTCAACAAGCTGACTCTCACTCATAGTGGCTCATTTCCTTACATATCCAGTAATGTTTTTATCTTAATCAGTAGGGTTGATGGTGGCATTCTTCCAAAGGGGATGTGTATTTATTTCTGACAAGCATCCCTGGGCAATTTCAACCAGAAGCATCTAAATTAATTTCTCGACTACAGGCCAAGCAGGTAGCATAAATTCAAACTCCACACCCAAGTCTCAGAAAAAACTTTTTCTGAAGCAGAGATGCCTGCTCCCTCTGCCAATGAATGGTTTGGGCCATTTTCCAGCCCTGCCCTTAAGAGAGGCTCTGATTAAACTCCACATCAGGTCTCCTGTGATGGTAGGACCCCAGTATCAGCAGAGGTCCCCAGAGCACAGGCCTTCAGTGCTCACCTTCCACTCTGGTTTTAGAACCTCTTTCTCTCTGTCTCTCAGGAGCACTCACTCCCTCTCTTTTTCCCACCTGTGGATTTTTCTGACTTTCTGGTGACAAAGATTTTAAACAGGTATTTGTTGTATGTTTTCCAAGATTTCTAAGTCTTTGTAGTAGAAGGGTGTTCCAGTTTGCTAATGCTGCCATTATGCAAAACACCAGAAATGGACTGGCTTTTATAAAGGGGTTTATTTGGTTACAAATTTACAGTCTGAAGGCTGTGAAAATGTCCAAATTATGGCATCAACAGAAGTATACCCTCACCAAAGGAAGGTAAATGGCATCTGGAAAACCTCTGTTAGCTGGGAAGGCACGTGGCTGGCATGTGCTGATCCCAGGTTGTGTTCTAGCTCCTCTCTCAGCAACTGTGCCTTCTTCAACATGTTGCTCTTGGGGCGTTTTGTCCTCTCTTAGCTTCTCCAGAGCAAACTCTGGGCTAGTATCTCCAAATCGTCGGCGAAAGTCTGCTTTCAACAGCCATCTCCAAAATGTCTGAACTGCACACTCCTCATCTCATAGCAGGGGTCCACCCTTATTCAATACTTTTAAAGAATGACAGTTCTTTGGAAGTCACAGTCTTAAATAAGCTGATAATTTATTGTGCTCCACACAGAACTACAAACAAGCTAGATCTTAATTAATTTGCTAGCATTTACTGCTTGTTTACTATTAGCCCTTTTCTTTTTTTTTTCCTTTTTTTTGGCTTACTACAGGAATTTTTATAAGGCACATTTCCTTGGACCCCATCCTGAGAGATTTAGTTACTAAAGAAAGGAAAAGAATTTCGCATGAATAAATTTACATTGAATGTGGTTCCAAAAGCATCCCTAAGGACAGTGACATGAGGCTTGATAGGGATAAGGCAGGCAACGAGAGAGGGCTAAAGAATGTCATAACTGGTGGTCCAGATGTCTAGATACGGGGTTCAATTTGTAAATCAATGTCAAGAGAATTGAATTGTTGCAAGTCAGACTGGGGCCTTAACAATCAGCTTATCCAAGGGCCTTGTTTTACAGGCAAGGATATAGCCAAACACTTTCCAAGCTTGGCCCAGTCTCTCAGCTTCTCAGAGAAGCTCCTAACCTGATTTCCTTCCAATATCCTCAAAACTGTCAGAGAACCACCAGGTTTTTGGAAGCAGTGGCTTCATGGGATTCAAGTACAGTGATGCATAAGGAAGGTGGGAAGGACTTAGAGTGGAGTGACCAACAACACAATTGTAAATGTCCTGGAACTCTTGCGGCATGTGAACCAGACAGTAGCAGAGTTGTATAAGCATTCTACAACTTAATGATAGGTTGTGTTCCAGCCTATATAAAATTCAGCTCTTCTGGAGCACAGAACACATTTTCCAACCAGAAAAGATTAGGTTCTTAATGCAGCCTAATATTTAATCTGAACTTATTTCCTTAAACAAGTATTTATTGAGCTCTAGCTGTCAAGGAACTTACATTCTAATGGAGGAGAACAAAAACTGAATGGATTAGATAAGGGAAGAGATAAAATTACTGGCATCTGTGTTGTCAGGTTCTCCAGAGAAAGAAGCAGAACTGAAAGCGTGTGTGTAAATGTTATGACTTACAGGAATTGGCTTATGTCACCAACAGAAGTGGAAAGTCCGAAATCCATAGGGCAGACCGCAAGTGTTGGGAATCCAATAAAGATTTTGATGAATTCCCTAGAAGTTGGCTGGCTGAAGTAGAGACAGAAATTCTTCTTCCTAACTGCTCAAAGCATCAGTTCTCCCTCTAAGTCCTTCAACTTATTAAATGAGACTTCTCTCATTGCTGAAGACAAGCTCCTTTGTTGATTGTAGATGCAATCAGTCACAGATTCAGTCAACTAATGATTTAAAACCACAAAATGCCTTTGCTGTAAAAATCACACCACTGCTTGCTTGACCAAACAAATGGACACCATAACCTAGCTAAGCTGATACATCAACTTAACCATCACAGCATCTGTGATAAATGCAGTGCTGAAACAAAGAAAGAGTCTCAATATATGTTAGTTATGATTGTGATTGTTAGGAATGACAGTAATTAGTGGCAATAAGTAGGTGAAGAAGCGTGGGATGGAGTAGGGTTGCTATAAACAGGACCAGAGGTCCTATGAATGAATAGGTTCCATTTTGACATGTTAAATTTGCAATGTCTTTGAAACATCCAAAAGGCAAGGTCAGGTAAGAAGTCGGACACATGAATCTGAACCTCAGAGAAATCTAGACTAGAGATATTGACTTAAGAGTCAGTGACATGAAAATGAATAAACCGAAGAATATGATGAGCTCAACCCAGAAGCGGAAGAAGAAGGAGAAGGAGATCTCATGGTGATCTCTGTGGAACCCCAACATCCCAACTCAGGTAAACATGGAGGAATAGGCAGAGGAGACCATGTGAAAACAGTCAATGTAAAAACAGCCAAGAGGGAGGAGGAAAACCAACAGAGTAGAGTCATAACACCTAAGCAAGGAGAAGGTTTTGCTAACAGATCAAGTTGGATGAAACACTGGGTGTGGCCAAATGGAGCTTATCAGTGATTTTGATGAGGGCATTTTTAGTATCTTATGTATTAATTTCATTTACAACATTGCTGGATTAAAGAACCTACATTACAGGGGCATGGCAGTGCAGTGTAAAAAAACACTGAACTTGGAGTCAAAAGCACCAGTGAGGTCTTGGACAAGTCCCTCAGCAACATCAACTTCCATTTTCTCCACAGGTAAAATGACAAGGTTGGATCAGATTCCCAAACACAGGTCCTGAGTTCCCTGAGTCAACCACACCAATTATCAACGACCATGAGCAATTTTTCAAGATTTAAAACATGTTCTGAGAACTATACACCTACCTATGATAAAGTTACACAAACTACAATGTCCCATTTCTTTGTGTTTCATTGAAATTGTAATTGGGTGTGATAACCCCTGAGAATTTGGGGAACAACAGTGTTGAAAGGGACTCTGGAGTCTCCCTAAGTTCAAATTCTGCCTCCAACCACTTACTAGCTGTATGTCTGGAGCTATGTTATTTAAACGTCAAAGTCTCAGTTTCTTCATCTAGAAAATGGAGATTATAACAGTACATATCTCAGAATTGTTGAGGGATTTAATGAGTCAATCCTTTTAAACTCTCAGCAAGAGCTCTCTGATGGTTTGCCTCCTTGCTTTTGACCATTCTTTCTCAGTCCTCTCTGCTATTCCTCCACTTTTAACTGAGTTGGAATGCTGGAGTTCCACAGTCTCACCACCAAATCCTCTTCTCCTCCATCTCCATCCTCTCCTTCACTAAGCTCATCCTTAAGGAAATAAAGTACTAAATGAACATGAGTTATTAAGTCCTTATCTGTACTGAGCAAAAACTCTTAGCTTGTAATAATATGACAGTCATTTCTGGGGGACAAATCAGGAAAATACTACAAAGAATCTGATGGTGAAAACATTGGTGACAACTGGTAACTCCCAACCCCAAAATTCTACTTCTGGATGCCCAAATGCATCTGCCACCATATCCTATGATATGCAGCATCCTGAATTACAATGTAATGGACAGGCAAGATGGTGGCATAGGTAGGTGTGGATTTAATTAGTCCCCTAGAAAATAGCCAGGAATAACTAGAAAATAGTCTGGAACAACTGTGGGGGAGACAGTCGTGACTGGACACACATTGTACACCAGTCTGGAATGCATGGAATGGCTGACATTGCAACATAGAACTAGAAATTGGACACTGATTACATTCTCCTCCTGGGACCTGGGCCCGTCTGGTCTGGGAAAATCTGACTGGAGTAATTAAGGAAATCAGATGCCTAGACAACAAAAAATTATGATTCACCCAAGGGAAAATGAAGATATGGCCCAGTCAAAGGAACAAACTTACACTTCAAGTGAGACATAAGAGTTGAAACAACTAATTAAAGATATTCAAACAAATTTTCTAAATCAATTCAACGAGCTGAAGGAAAATGTGGCAAAAGAAATGAAGGCTATAAAGATGACACTGGTTGACCGTAAAGAATTCATAAGCTTGAAAAAACAAATGACAGAACTTACAGGAATGAAAGGCAAAATAGAAGACATGAAAAACACAATGGAGACGGAAGAGCATATTTGAAGAAATAGAAGAAAGGATTTATGAACTAGAGGACAGGACCTTGGAAATCCTACACACAAAAGAACAGATAGGGAAAAGAATGGAAAAATATGAGCAGGGTCTCAGGAACTGAATGACAACATGAAGCACATGAGTGTATGTGTCATGGGTGCCCCAGAAGGAGAAGAGAAGGGAAGGGGGGCAGAAAGAATAATGGAGGAAATAATCACTGAAAATTTCCCATGTCTTATGAAAGATATAAAATTACAGATCCAAGAAGCACAGCGTACCCCAAACAGAATAGATCCAAACAGACCCACTCCAAGGCACTTAGTAATCATGTTATAAAATGTCAAAGACAAAGAATTCAGAAAGCAGCAAGAGAAAAGCAATCTACCACATACAAGGGAAACTGGATAAGACTATGTGACAATTTTCCAGTAGAAACCATGGAGACAAGAAGACAGTGGTATAATATATTTATGATACTGAAAGAGAAAAACTACCAACCAAGAATTCTATATCCAGCAAAACTTTTCTTCAAAAATGAGGGAGAGTTTAAAGTATTTTCAGACAAGCAGACACTGAGAAAGTTTGTGAACAAGATACCTGCTCTACAAAAAATACCAAAGGGAGCACTACAGGCAGATAAGAAAAGCAAGGAGACTTTGGAGAAGAGAGTAGAAATGAACACTATCAGTAAGGGTAAAAAGAGAGAGGGAAAGAAAAACAAAATAAAATATGACATATAAAACCCAAAAGACAAAATGGTAGACAGCAGACATTACGTTGAGTGAAATTAGCTGGAAACAAAAGGAAAAATACTGTATGGACTCACTAATATGAACTAATATTGACAAGAGAATACTGAGAGTTAAATTTGAGAACACAGGTTGTCAGGAGATAGAAAGAGGTTAGAGATCGGGCATTTGATACTGAAGGAGTACAGAAGGTTCAACAGGATTGATTGTACAAACCCAGAAATGGATAGCACATTACTGTGTGATGGTAAGCACAATATTGTAAGTAGTCTAAACAAAGCTGTGAGTATGTTCAAAGAGGAAGGTTAGGGGCATGTAAGATACCAGAAGGAAACATAGAAGATAAAGACTGGGACTGTGTAACTTAGCAAAACCTAGAGTGGTCGATGATGGTGATTAAATGTGCAAAAAATAAGAATCATTTTATGTTCGTGAGAACAAATGAATGTCAATATTGTGCAAGATGTTGAAGATTGGATGGTATAGGGGAAAAAACACAATCAATGCAAACTAGAATCTACAGTCAACAGTAACAAGGTAAGCTGCCTCCATTAATTATAACAAAGGCAATATACCAAAGCTAAATGTCTATAACAGGGGGATACAGGGAGTGGCATGGGATTTTTGGTGTTGCTGTGGTGTCTGACCTTTTCATTATATTTTATTTTTATTTCCTTCTATCTTCATTTTTTTCCTCCTCTTCCTCACAGGTTGCAGAAGAAGTGGAAATATCCTCATATAGACTGTGGTGGTGAATGAATAACTATGTAATTATACTGGGAATCAGTGATTGTTTACTTACGACAGATTGTATGGTGTGTGAATAAAACTGTTTTAAAAATAAACAGAGGGCTACAGGTGCTGGAGAAAATGTGGAGAGAAGGATGTACCTATTCCCTGTTGTTGGGGAAGTAGAATGGTGCAGCAGCCCATCTGGAAGGCAATGTGATGGTTCCACAGGAAGCTAAGATAGGGGTTGCCATACAGTTCTGCAACCCTGTTATTGAGTATATACTTGGAAGAACTGAAAAGAGGGACAAGAATGGACATTTGCACACCAGTGTTTATGGCAGCAGCATTCACGACTGTCAATGGATGGCAGTGGCCTAAGGGGACATCGACTGATAAACAAAAAGGTGACTGTGGTGCATACATACAATGGAGTATTGAGCAGCAGCAACAAGGAATGAAGTTGTGAGGTATGCAACAAGGTGAACAGACACTGAGGACAGTAGGTTGAGTGAAATAAGCCAGAATTGAAAAGACAAACATTATAATGCCTCACTAATATTGGATTAACTATAATGTGCTAACTCTGAGAATTGAGCCTGAGAGCATAGGTTATCAGGGGAAGGCTTACTGTAAAGGTTCCTAGACTGTAAGCTCTTACAGGAGTCACATCCATTCATGAGTTGTAATGGTTATTTCTAAACTCTGAGACACTGAGCTGTTTGTGTATAACCAAGTCAGTCCCTATAACTTCAGGCATCTGTGTAACACCTGAGACTCAGAGCCAGAGTTTGGCAGCTATGAATGTCAGCATTACCCCATATAGCAATTGTTTAAAAAGATCAAAAAGAGATCAGACTTCATCTAGAGATAACAAACAAAACAGACTTGGCTGGGACTAAGGTAAATCAGACTAAAGGGTAAAACTTCAACTTCTATGTTTTAAAACTTCAACTTCTATGTGAAACCAAAGGAAGAGATGTTCATTTGGTGCAAAATCTTTATTTTCTATAGCACACTATATAATTTAACTTGCATGGTCAGTTTATTCAAACACCATAATTACATATAACTTTGAATAGGGGGTGAGATCTCATTGGTTTGTACAGGTTAGTGTGAAGCCCCGAAACATCCAGAGTAATTTGGGCAGAGAATAAAAAGTATTTGCAAAGCCCCCTTGAGGGACTAGGGGAAAATGTGGCCATATTAAACTTCCTAATATTCTTGCAAGCATTGGGGAATAAAATTTAGTAGGCTGAGCCCTTGATCTTGGGGCTCACCCTTATGAAGCTTCTTATAGCAAAGGAGAGAACAAGCCTGATTTTTGATAAGTCCCCAAATACACAGAAATCAAACAGAACAGTCTCTTCAACAAATGGGGCTGGGAGAACTGGACAGCCATAACAAAAAAGAATGAGGAGGACCCCTACCTCAGAAAAATTAACTCAAAGTGGATCAAAGACCTCAATATAAGAGACAGCACAATAAAACTCTTTGGAGATAATATAGAAAACATCTTCAGGACCTAGTAATAGGATGTAGCTTCTTAGAACTTACATCCAAAGCCCATGGAACAAAAGCAAAAATAAATGGGAACTCCTCAAAATCAAAAGCATCCGTGCCTCAAAAAATATTTGTCAAAAAGGGGAAGAGGCAGCCAACTAAATGTGAGAAAATATTTGGAAACCATATATCTGATAAGAGACTGATATTCATCATATATAAAGAAATCCTACAACTCAACAGCAATACTACAAACAGCCCAATTATAAAATGGGCAAAAAAAATGAAAAGGTAGTTTTCCAAAGAGGAAATACAAATGGCTAAAAAAAACACATGAAAAAATTTTCATCTTCACTAGCTATTAGGGAAATGCATATCAAAACCACAATGAGGTACCATCTCACACCAGTAAGAATGGCAGCCATTAAACAAATAGGAAACAATAAATGCTGGAGAGGATGTGGAGAATTGGAATGCTTATTCATTGCTGGTGGGAATGGATAATGGGACAGCTGCTATGGAAGACAAGTTTGGAAGTTTCTCAGAAAACTAGATATTGGAACATCTACGATCCAGCAATTCCACTTCTCTGTATATATCCAGAAGATTTGAAAGCAGTGAAACGAACAGACATTTGTACACCGATGTTCATAGCAGCACTGTACACAACTGCCAAGAGATTAAAACAATCCAAGTATCCATTAATGGATGAGTGGATAAACAAAATGCGATGTATACATACAACAGAATACTATGAAGCAGTAAGAAGGAACAAGGTCCTGAAACATGTGACAACATGGAAGAAAATTGAAGATATAATGCTGAGTGAAATAAGTCAGACACAAAAGGAGAGATATTGTATTTTACCACTTCTATGCACTACCTGAACAATGTAAAATCATTGTCTTATAATGTAGAATACTGGGGACCTAGTGACAGACAGAAGCTAGGAAAGGGGAATGATAAACCTAACGTTCATACATGTTAACGATGGTGAATTCAAAGGTATGGGAATGGATAGGGGTGATGATTGTTAATGGGATTATAAATATCAGAGCTGTATTGAAGGTGAATAGGATTGAAAGGGGTTGTTTAAAGGCATGTATCCCACAGATCATCACTACAAATATAGACAGGTGCTTGCAGGATATACTTCTAAGATATGACACTAGTTGACAACAGAACAGTATATGGGAAAAATCTACCTATTTCATACCAGGGAATGTAATTAATAGGAATATCATAATAGTACCACACAAATACTAGGACAAATAATTAAAGGCTGAAAAGAGCTACGAGGTGTTTTGAGTCATGATAATTGTTTAAAATGGAGAGTGATGAGGCTTATACAACTAAGGGATGATAATGTGAGCTATGGATGGATTATAGTGGATATACCATATGCTATGTGAACTTGGTACCCCCTACTTTATAAGTCAAGCCCTCAATTTTGAGGCTTGCTCTGTTGAAACTTAGGGTTGTAAAGGAAAGGCCAAGCCTACCTGTAATTATGCCTAGGAGTCATCTCCAGAGAACCTCTTTTGTTGCTCAAATGTGGACTTTCTCTCTCTAAGCCTAACTTGGTAAATAAATTCATTGCCCTCTTCCCAAGGTGGGACAGGACACCACCCCCCTCCAGATGAATGACTCTCCCTGACGACATGAGACATGGATTCCAGGAATAAGCCTGACCCTTGCATCGAGGGTTGAGAATGCCTTTTTGACCAAAAGGGGGAAAAGAAAGGCAACAAAATAAGGTTCCAGTGGCTAAGAGAATTCATATAGAACTGAGAGAATGTCCTGTTCTATGCAAGCTTCAGCTAGATATGCCAAATGACCACAGTATGATAAGCCCAAGTCAACACTAGTCCTCCAAACCCTAAAGAATACCATATCTGAGACTCTATAGAAGTTTCACTCACTAAGATTATTCTTCAGAAACTTAAATCCTCCAAGAATTCTTATGCCAGACAAGCACCAAAACAGAGGCAATAGCCTCTTCATGAACATCAACCAGATGTGTCCCCTTTTCCCATAATGTCAACACCCCTTTTCAACATGAAAATCAGGAAAGTGATTAAACTAGAGGAAGGGGTAGCAACATACAAGATGGAATTTAACAAAGAATTACAAATACCAAATCTCTATATACTTTTCTTCTTCTTAGTTGCTAGGGTATTAGAATAGCTAGAAGGAAAGAAGCTATAACCCATAGCATCCTTTGAAATTTAATCTACAACTATTTGTTAAATTGTAATTTGAAAGTTATCACCTTTTTGCAAATATGTTATATTTCACAATAAGGAAATAACTGAAACTATGGTAATGTAGCTCATAACATTTTTGGAAACCTCCTATATAACTACTTGTTAAATCATACTTTGAAAGATACTATTTGCATATATGTTATACTTCACAATAAGGAAATAAGTGAAACTGTGGAACTGTAACCCATAACATACTTTGAAATTTGCTAAGTACTTCTTAAATTGTGCTTGGAAAGTTGTCACTTCTATGTACACATGCTATATTCTCAATAAAAAATATGATTGAAAAAATAAACATGCAAACTTAAAAAAAATCTTTAAATAGCAACAATTCCTGCTAAATAGGCTTACTATGTTAAAGAAACAACAGTGGGGAGAAGAGAGAGGCTGAGAAAGAACTAATGATATTTATATTACTAAAGGCCCACTATAGAACACTTTGCATCTGACTTCACATTCATAACTTCCCTATGAGATAGTATAATCCCCATTTTGCAAATGACTAAACCAAGGCCGAAAGAGTTTAAGTATCTTGTTAAAAATCACAGACTATTAGTGACAGAGCCAAGATTTAATGTCTAATTCCAAGGCCCATACTTTTCCCACCAAACAATGTTAACAAAAGCAATTTCCACTCCACATTCGGATTAGTTTAGAATAAGGAGGAAATGTAAGTAATTATTTGATGAGAACAAACAGATGTGTGAATCTAGGTCAACTCTTAACTGTCCTCATGGACTGCAGAATTTCTAGAGGAAATAAATGACCAAACCCAAATTTCATTTTAAAATGACAGGGCCATAGATTTGAAAGAACCTCAGCAATCTAATCACGCAACACAGTGAGGATGTAGCTTGACAAATCATTCTCAATTTCTAGCTTACTGATCTAGAACACAATTTGGTAATATACAGAAAGTGACTACAATCAACAATGCTAAAGGCTGTCTAGTTAATGTGAAGATTATGCCCAAAATGCCCACCAATAGGGTTATGCAACATTACCTAGAAATTCCATCCATTGCTACAAGACAGAAAAAAAAAGTCATATAGAAATGGAAAGAGGAAGAAAAAAAAGCCCATTATAAACAATGCAAGTTTTCATCTAGGAAACGCAACAATAAGAGAGCTCGGTCAAATGGGAAAACAGAATACACAAAAATAAACTTTAGATGATGTATGAGTCCATGTGTTTACATACACCTTCTCCTAAATTCCCATTCAAATGATCAAACAAATACAAAAGTTGGAAAAAAAATCTCCAAGAAACAGAAACAGGTACCACTAATAGGCCCTTGAGGAATTTCTAAAAGAGATGGAGCAGATAGGATAATGCTGATACAAAAGTACCAGAGAATCTTAATTCAACCAGGCAAAGAAGAGCACATAACCTTCAACTAAAGGTTGCAAGCAGAATGCCACAACAGGGCATCTGTCTACAATGGGAGAGTGAGGGAAATGGGTGTTTGACCTTGGCAGGCATTCTTGTGCTCCCTCCACCAGGCTGCCGGGAAGGGAGAAAAGAGGAGCAATACTGCAGTTAACTTTGGATGACCACTACACTGAGCTGCTGGGAGGTGGGAGTGGGGTGTAGATCACAGCTCAGCAAAGCAGTGAAATTCCCTAATGATCTAGAAGATTTACTATTAGATGAATGCTAACTGCACACAGAGGCCTGATATAACAGCAGCAGAGGCTAGAAGGAGGGAGGGTAGGAAATCAAACTGAAGACATTCTTCCAGAACCCTCTTAGACCTACCCTCCCACCAGTTTGTCAAAAAAAAAGGAATTAAAACCTGCCTTTGATTGTTCTGTACGAACCTCTGCTGGCTTCCCTTATCACTCAGTTATTTTGGTTTTCTAACTGCTTCACATGTTGGAATGTCAACTTGGATTTAAGATCTTTGAGAGCAGGAATCACATCTTCTCCCAGGATAGCTCTAAATTCACAGGCATACAAATGACTGATTATATGAAAACAGAAACA
The DNA here is from genome assembly GCF_015220235.1 of Choloepus didactylus. Lineage (NCBI taxonomy): Eukaryota > Metazoa > Chordata > Mammalia > Pilosa > Megalonychidae > Choloepus > Choloepus didactylus. The sequence continues at coordinate 11,185,829 of NC_051308.1, forward strand.
AAGATACCAATTTTTCTGCATGAGCACTAGGACTTATAAAAATTATAGTTTCTGCACTGTACACATTTACCCTTTTATGATTCATTCTCAAAGATCTGTATAATCTTTTAATCAGCCCAGAGACTCTTCTTGAATACTGGCTTGAAAACAGTTTTTCAACCACTGAAACACCAGGCATTTCTTTTCTAACAGTTGTTTTCTAACACTTCTAACTTTCCATTAGTTCTCTCACTGAGGAAACACTATGGTAACTGAGGTAAGAATTTTTAGAAGGCTCTTTCCTCCTCAATGAACTTAGGCATATCCAAGGAATTAGAGTAATGCAGCACACATACAAATTTTCAAAAATTATCTTCAACCGAAAGTTAGGTCTAAAGTGGAACTCAGGAAATAGCAAACAAAATTGAACAACAGTATCTGCATAACCAATTGAAAAGAAATAACTCAGAAACATAAAATGATAGGAAAAAAATGAAAAGACAACTTATCAAAATTTTTGGGATGCACCAAAAGCAGTGATTAAATGGAAATTTACAGCACTGAATGCATATATTATAAAAGAAGAAAGATCTGAAATCAGCAATCTAAGCTTTCAACTAAAAAAGAAGAGCAAATTAAATCCAAAGTAAGCAGAAATAAAAAGTAGATTAGAAATAAATGAAACTGAAAACAGGAAAACAATAGAGAAAATCAATGAAACCAAAAGTTGGTTCTTTGAAAAGATCAATTAAATTGATAAACCTCTGGAGAGATTAACAAAGAAAGAAGACTGAAGACACAAACTACAAATATCAGAAATGGAAGAGAGACCATCACTACTGGTCCCATAGACATAAAAAGGATGATAAAGGAATATTATGAACAATTCTATGCCCACAAATTTGATAACTCAGATGAAATAGACAAATTACATGAAAGACACAATATACCAAGATTCACAAAAGGAGAAAATCTAAATATGCCAGTATCTATTGAAGAAATTGAATCAATAATTAACCTTCCAAAACAGAAAATATAGGCCCAGTTGGTTTCACTGGTAAATTCCAACAAACATTTAAAGAAAAAGTGATACAAAAGACCTAAAATATCTTCCAGAAAATAGAAGCAGAAGGAACACTTCCTAACTCAGTTTATGAGGCCAGCATTACCCTACTATCAAAACCATAAACAGACATTACAAGAAAGGAAAATTACAGACCAATATCTCTAATGAACATAAATGTTAAAATCCTCAAAGGAATAACTGCAAATCAAATCCAACATTATATAAAAAGAATTATACATCACAACCAGGTGGAATTTATTCCAGGCATGCAAGGCTGGTTCAATATCTGAAAATCAATTAATGTAATCCACCGCATCAGCAGGCTAAAGAAAAAAATATACAATATCAATAGATACAATATCAATAGAAAAAGCATTTGACAAACTCCAATATGCAATCATGATTAAAACTCAGTAAAAGAAGACAGGCGAACTTACTCAATTAGACAAAGAACATACACCAAAAATCTACAGCCCCCTCATACTTAATGATGAGAAACTAGATGCTTTCCCCAAAAATGGGGAACAAGATGACAATTTCCCTTCTTACCCGTCTTATTCATATCACACTGTTAGTCCATACTAATGGAGTAAGGCAAGAGAAGGAAATAAAAGGTATACAGATCAGTTAGGAAGAAATAAAACTGCCTTTGTTTCCAAACGGCATGATTATCTATGGAGAAAATCCTTAAGAATCAACAAAAAAACACTTGGCGCTAATAAGCATTTATAATAAGATTGCAAGATATAAGGCTAACATACAACCCAATTGATTTCCTATATACCAGCAATGAACAATTGGAATTAAAAATTAAAAATACAACACCATTTACCACAGTGTCCCCAAAAATGAAATAAAACATACACAAGATCTATATGAAGAAAACTATAAAATTTTAATGAAAGAAATCAAAGAAAATCTAAATAAATGGAGAGACATTCCATGTTCATGGATAGGAATACTCAATATTATTAAGATATCAATTCTTAACAACTTGATATATAGATTCAATGCAATCACAGTGAAAATCCCAGCAAATTATTTTGTGGATAATGACAAACTGACTCTAAAGTTTACATGGAAAGACAAAGGACACAGAATAGCTAACATAATACTGAAGAACAACAAACTGAAGGAAACTATCCGATGTCAAGTTACTTTCCTACAAAACCACAATAGTGTGAGGTTATAAACCAGAGAAGCCATAAATTCCTAGATAAGGCACCAACCCTGCCCACCACAGGTGCATCTTAAAGTTCACGTGTACATGCCTAAGCATGATAGCCATCTGCACTACAACCACTCCTGCTACATCAAAGAAGCATGTTTATGCTCTTGCAAATCCCAGTTTAGCTCTGTGCCTTCCCTTTTCTCACCAGATGCAAAACCCCTGTTAACCACTTAGGTGGTGTGGAACGCTACTCTGAACATATTACAGTCACCTAGCACCAGTTTCCCAGTTTGTAAGTTCCCTAAGAAACTGTTACTATTTTACTATATGGAGTGGCCTGCTTCGTTTTTCAGTCTTAAGTGCCCACTGAAATTTCGCAAAAAACTATTCCATAGGTTCAGAGCCAGACAACTGGCAATCCAGCCAGGAGACAAAAAATGAAATAAGCTGAAGGAAACAGGAATCCACTGGGGAAATCCTGGGGTGGTCAACTTCAAGTAAGTGGGGGGAGTTAGCCCATTTTTTTAGAACAGTTTTCCAGTGTGTGAATACAGGAATGTCCCAAAAATGCCAGCTAGAGTGTTATGGTGTTATGTGTCCCGAAGGTAAATCTGGGGGGCAAATAGAAATCACAAGGAAAAGAAACAATTGCAGCAGCCACAGAATGACCATTGTTATGGGAAGTTAGACATGCTACCAAAGCCCAATTAAAAGCAGAAACTGAAGTAAGGAGATTAGGAGTGGCTTTAAATTCTAGAAAAGGATAACAGGTTAGCATGTTCCAACAAAACGAATTAGCAAAAAAGGTACAAACTCGGGAGGGACAATTAGAAGTAACAGCATGTAAAGTTGCAAAAATGCATGGAAGGAAGAGGCCGCTGCTGCAGGTCCTAGCGGTTACCCAGAGGGAAGGCTGGGATCTGAAGGTGTGGGATCCCTGGGAGAGTGCGGAAGAGGGAGAATGGGAGGAGGAAATTAAAACTGAAGACGACCCTAAACAAGTAAGGCTGTTATTGATTACAAAAATGAATGCAACCAGGGATCCCAAGTACCCTGTAGGTTCATGGCCAGATATCATAGACAGTATGATATTGGTTAAAGAACAGACAAAAAGATCAATGGAACAGAACAAAGTGACCAGAAATAGACACACACAAATATAGCCAGCTGATCTTTGACAAAGGAGCAAAGGCTTTTCAATGGAGAAAGGATAATCTTTTCAACAAATGGTGCTGTAACAACCAGACATCCATATACCAAAAAAAAAAAAAAAAGTCGAGACCCACACCATGTAGTTGTCACAAAAATTAACTCAAAATGGATTACAGACCTAAAAGTAAAATACAAAACTATAAAACTTCTAGACGATAACACCGGAGAGTATCTAGGTAACCATGAATTTGGGAATGACCAGTTGGTTACAGCCCCAAAACACTGATCCATGAAAGAAACAACTGACAAGTTGGGCTTCCTTAAAATTAAAAACCTCTGCTCCATGAATGACACTGTTAAGAGAATGAAAAGACAAGCCACAGGCTGGGAGAAAATATTTACAAAACACATATCCTGTGGGACAAGGGACTTGTACCCAAAAAATACAAAGAACTCTTAAGGCTCAATAATAAGAAAATACTCAATTTTTTAAAAAGGGAAAAAGTGCTGTACAGTCACAAAAGGAGATACACAAATGGTAAATAAGCATATGAAAAGAAGCTCACCATCATACTTCATTAAGGAACTGAAAATTAAAACAATAATCAGACCACTATACACCTATCCAAAACACAGACAACAACAAATACTGACAAGGATGTGGAACAACAGGAGCTCTCATTTATTGCTGGTGTGAATGCAAAGTGGTACAGGTACTTTAAAAGATAATTTGGCAGTTTCTTACAAAGCTAAACATTGGTTTACGATATGATGTGATTGTACTCCTAGGTATTTCCAAAGCAGCTGGAAACTTATGTCCACACAAACACCTACACAGGAAGATTTACAGCAGCTTTACTCACAATTGCCAAAAAATTGAAAGCAACCGAGATGCCCTTTCCAGAGGTGAATGGATAAACAAGCCGTGGTGCACCCATAACATGGAATATTATTCAGCAACAAAAAGAAATAAGCTAGAGCAACAAAAGAAAAAGATACATTAGACTTTATGAAAACTAAAACCTTTTATGCATCGAGAGAGATTATCAAGGAAGTGGAAAAACACCCTATATAATGGGAGGAACTATCTGGAAATCGTATATCTCGTGGGGGTTAATATCCAGAATATAAAAAGAACTCATAAAACTCAACAATGAAAGGATAAGCAACCTAATTAAAACAGGACAAAGGACTTAAATACACGTTTCTCCAAAGAAAATATATAAATGGCCAATAAGCACATGAAAAGATGCTTGTCATGATTAGTCATTAGGGAAATACAAATCAAAACCAAAATGAGACACTACTTCACGACCACAAGGATATCTATTATTTTTTTTTAAAAAAAGGAAACTAAGTGTTGGAGAGGATGTGGAGAAACCGGGACCCTTGAACAATGCTTTTGAGAATGTAAAATGGTGCAGCTGCTGTGGTAAACAGTTTGCCAGTTCCTCAGAAAGTTAAACAGTTACCACGTGACCTGGCAATTCCACTCCTTGAGATATACCCAAAAGTATTGAAAACAGGGACTTGAACAGATATGTGCACTCCAATGTTCACAGCAGCATTGTTTACAATAACTGGCAGGTAGAAATAACCCAAGTGTCCATCAATAGATGACTGGATAAACAAAATGTGGTATATAAATACAATGGAACATTATTCAGCCATAAAAAAGGAATGGAGTTCTGATACATGTGAAATCATAGATGAACATGGAAGACATCAAGTTAAGTGAAATAAGCCTGACATAAAAGGACAAATATTGTATAACTCCACTTACATGAAATATCTAGAATAAGCAAATTAATAGAAACAAAAAGTGGATTATAGGTTACCAAAGGCATGGGAAAAGGATGGGGAGTTACTGCTTAATAGGTGCAGTGTTTCTGTTTGGGTGATGAAAAAGTTTTGATAATGGGTGGTGGTGATGGTGGCACAGTCTTGTGAATGCAGTCGATATCAATGAATTGGACACAATAATTGGTTAAAATGAGAAATTTTGTCTCGTATATACGTTACCATAATAAAAAGTTTTGCTTTAATGAAATGAGCTGTCAAGACAAAATAAATCATGGAGGAATGTTAAGTGCATTATTACTAAGTGAAAGAAGTCAGTTTGAAAAGGCTACATACAATATGACTCCAAGTATATATTACTATGGAAAAGGCAAAGGTATAGAGACAAAAAAAGAAAAAAAAAAAAATCAACAATTGCCATGGTTAGGGGATATGGTGAAGAGAAGGGATGACCAGATGGAGTACATGAGGTTTTTGAGCTGTGAAACTTTTCTATATGATACTGCAAGGGTGGATACAAATTATACATTTCTCAAAACCAATAGATCTGTAGACATAAAGAGTGAATCCTAATGTAAAATATAGACTTAAATTACTAATAATGCATCAATATTGAGTCATCAATTGTAACAAATGTGCTATACTAATCCAAGACGTTAATAACGGGAAATTATGGGAGGGGGTTGGGGTGTGAGGAGGGCAGGTAACAAGGAAATTTGTATTTTCTGTGCAATTTTTCTATAAACCTAAAACTGCTATAAAAATAAAGTTTATTGCTCAAGATGGCACATCAATACAGATCAAGATGCTTCAGGGCTCTGCACCTAATCCCCCCACCCTTAAGGAAGCACTGAACAACCAGCAAGAACTGGCAAAACGTTCTCTCAAAGCTCCGGAAAATGACTCCACTTAAAGGACTGCAGTAACGGGATGCAAGCCAAATCAAAAAAGGGCTACTTAAAAGCAATATGCAGTAATTGTATACTTTGAATGGGTTTATAGTGTGTGAATGTATCTCAGTAAAACTGCATTAAAAAAAAAAAAAAAAACAAAACGGATCTCAGGGCACTTGGATTGGCCACTCCACCACCCTCACTGGCTCAGTGAGGAGCTGGTCCACCCTCCCAGCGGGGGACCCCTGATTCTGGTTCGGAAGGGAGTAGAGTAAGCCTCGTACACATACTGGACTCTTTCACGTTCCTAAACAACCAGTGGGTTTAAGAAGAAACTGCAAGGGAAATCAGTAAATATCTATAGAAGAATGAAAATGAGAACACAACATATCAAAACCTACAGGATGCAGCGAAAGTGGTGCTGAGAGGTAAATTTATAGTTCTAAATACATACACCAAAAAGGAAGAGAGAGTTAAAATCAAAGACCTCACTGAACAACTGAAGAGACTAGAGAATAATCAGCAAACTAACCCTAAAGCAAGTAGAAGAAAAGAAATAACAAAGATTAAAGCAGAAGTAAATGAGCTGGAGAACAAAAAAATAACAGAATAAATAAAAGCAAAAGTTGGTTCTTTGAGATCAACAAGATTGACAAACCCTTAGCTAGACTGACGAAGTCAAAAAGAGCGGAGACCCAAATAAACAAAATCAAAAATGAGAGCAGGGACATTACTAACGGTCCCAAAGATATTTTAAAAATCATAAGAGGGTCCCCTGGCCACAAAAACTTACAGATTTCGCTGATCTCAACAGTTCTACGTTTTCATGAGTGTTGTATGAAGTATGCCCAAAGTCAGATTGCTCTGTGGTGTCCAGTCCACGCAGTTCCTGGCTTTCTACCTACTTTACTGGAGGAGTAACTAAAACATACAGCTCACCAGTCCGCCATCTTGCCCTGCCTCCTATCCTATCCCCGCCATTCTATCCACATCTGCTATTTGCCACAAATTAGTGTGGGCATGGGGGATGACTGGATGCCAACAACTTTTTTGTCTGTTCAGCATCTGACTTTCTTTAAGAGGGTGTGGTAGAAACTGGGTTCACAGGCAGCCTTCCTCTGAGAGCTTTGTACCATCTCTCTAAATTTGTTGAATATCTCTACCACGGACCAGCTGTTAAGAGGTGAGGGCGTGGATTGTTTCTTGGGTTTTGAGTTTGTTCCTCCATTCTGCAGAGAGACACTCACTTTGCTGAGAAAGTTTGGGCCTGTTTCCTGAGTCAGCATGAGTTTTCATCCCCCAGTTCATAGCTGGTCCGTAGCTGCTACATAGGGTTGCCTCCTAGTCTCACACTTCCCAGTCAAAGAAATCTGGTCAGAGAAAACAGCGCCACGGTGTGGCCATCGGCACTCTCTCCAGTCCTGCTCCAACGTCCATTAAGCCAGCAGGGAGTGCGGGTGGGACTGCTGGGGTTACACTCCAGATCAGTGTTCTCTGTCTTGACTGCTGCCCTCCTGTCTTCTGACCCCAGGCTGGGCACAGGGGGCCCATCAGGTCTTCAGAATCTCCTCTAAAACAATGCTCCAAAAGGAGACCTGTCACTTGGCTCCCTGAGTTCTCTCTGAATTTGGTTTTGTCTTTATTCTAAATCCTTTTTAATCTTTTTGGTGCTTATCTGGGGAGACAGGTTTTGTAAATGTAGTATAATACCACCAGCTTTCTTAGAAATACTCTGGGAAAAATTGTGAGAGAGCAAAATACATTTTAATTTTTCTTCATTTCTCCTTTCCCAGTGCTTTTCTTCCAGTTGGCCTTTCCAGGGACATAATTTCCCCCTCCCCCAACCCACCCATATGCCCTACTGCAGGCCACCCAGACAGTCCCATCCCTGTACCATCAGAGCTATTAGCTCAGGGCCCTGCTTTGCTCTGAGCTCCTGGGTTCAGGATGATCAACGGCTTACATTTAACATCTCTCAGGGAACAGGCTTCTAGATTGTAATAGTCCCTCCAAAAGGCTGTCTGATGGTCAGAATGTCAAGTGTCATTTCAGATGGTGATGGAGTTATTTCCAGGTGGAGCAGGATAGTGAAATTTGATGGCCTGAAAAGCACCATGCTAGTGGCCACCCAGCCCCAGTTACCCACGAGGCTTGCACACCTTGTCAAAGACCCCTTGTTGTTAGGCTGCTCTCTGCAGGTTCTGTCAATGAGGGAGACTGAAGGGGAGTGGAGGCCAAAAGGTGCTAAAATACTTGGTGTTCAGAAATTTCCTTCCTCCCTATTCCTCTTATGTCCCTAGGGAGGGGCCCAATGGTCCAGAAAATGTTACCTCCCCTACCTGGCACGTAGTGGCCGCTCAAAGGCGTTTGCCGAACTTAATTGATTCTGGAACACAATGCGCTATCATGGAGACAAAAATTACGGAGCAGAAACTTTGGAATCCGATCCGTTTCTTCTCAAAGCAAGAATCTAGAATTTCTACCTGTGCAACTTTGGGCAAGTTATTTTACCTTTCTGGTAAAATAAAAAAAGTTTTCCTCATGAATAAAATACCTACGCCATGTCGTGGGGATAAGCCGTAACGAGTTAGTGATCCGATTTCTAAGCTGCGCCTGCGAGGCCTCCCCCAGGCCGCGCGGGGGCGCTGCGGCTCCGCCGAGGGCCCGGCCTTTCCTCGCGGCGCCGGGGGACGCAGGCTGCGGGCGAGCCTTGGAGCGGCGGCGACGCGGCGCTGCGACCCGGGTGAGTGCGGCCGCTGGGCGGGGTCGCCCCCCTCCAGGTCTTTCCCCGCGCGCCCGGGCGCCCCTCGCCCCAGGGCCGGAGAGCAGCGACTGGGCTGCACTCTCGCGGCCGCCCCACCGGGGACCCAGTCCCGCCGCCGCCCGATCCTCCCGCTTTCCCGAGGGCGCCGGCGCCGACCCGCCGGGACTCCGGGTCCCTCCCTGCGGCCGCCCAAGCGACGGGGCTGGCTGAGGAGGCCCCTGCGAAAGCGAGAGAAGCGCGGGCTACGCCGCCATCCTTGGCATTAAACTTAGTGGTGCAGTAGAAAGAGGCGACCTCTGCCTTTCTCTTCTTTCGAGTTGCCTGGGGAACTGTGGGCACGTCACTTCCCCTCCTCTAAACCTGTTTCCTCCTCAGTAAAAGGAGAGACGTTGGACCAGATGGTCTCAAAGGCCCTTTCACCACTGACTTTGCGGGGTGTGTGTGCGGGGCTCAGCCAGGATCTGTGCTCTCACCCCGGGCCCCGCCCATCTTCCCCGCAGGCTCTCCCACCGTCACCCTGGCCCTTCTCTGCTTGGATGGTGTCTTCCTCTCCTCAGCTGAAAATGACTTTGTCCACCGGATTCAGGAGGAGCTGGACTGCTTCTTGCTTCAGAAGCAGCTGTCAAAGTAAGCTGGGGTGAGGGCAGTGGAGGAGCTGCAGCTGCCTGTGCCCACTTTGCTCCTAGAAAGGGCAGGGTTTGCCCGGAGCCCCCCCATGGCCTCTTCCCTAGTGGTGCATCCAAGGGAACTGAACTGCAGCTGGCTCAGACTTTGACCTTTAGTCTTAGTAATATATATTCCTTAGTCTCTCCCAGTGGCATCTTTTCTTTGTACTTCTGAGCAGCACCTGGAGATTGAGGGGGCCAAGCAGGACTGGGGATGAATCCCTGTGAATCCTTGCTGTGAAAATCTCTATGCTCAGTTCTTTGCAGTCTGACTGGGGCCCAAGGAGGGCAGAGGGAGTCTCGTGCTAAGCCACCTTTAAGCGGGCAGTGGACCTGGAAGGGGTCAGGCCCCAGTGAGTGGACCTGGAGCCCCGGCTCAGCATTCCTTCCGGTCCCTTCCTAGGGTACTTCTTTTCCCCCCACTCTCCAGTCGCCTCCGGTACTTGATCCATAGAACAGCAGAGAATTTTGGTCTCTTGAGCAGCTTCTCTGTTGGGGAGGGCTGGAGGAGGAGGACGGTCGTCTGTCACTTGGACATCAGGTCTGTATCCTGCTGCCTTGGAGGGTCCTTCACGGTTCATTGTGGGTGGTTGGGTCAGCTGGTCAGTCCCTGGGAGGGCAACGCTTGTTGGCTCCCAGGGAGCCAGAGCTGGGGACCCCCCGGCTGCTGCCTCTATCCCCAGCCTCACTTGCTTAAATTTAGTGCTGCCCTTTGCTGCAGCAGTAGAGGTGATGTGCATTTTTGTGGAATTCACTTATGCAAATTGAGCTATGCTCTTGGGCAAAAAAAGAAAGAGAGAGACAGTGTTTTAAGTCTTGAGGGTGAGTCTGCCTAACAGTTCCTCCCGATGAACTTGTGCCCCAGAGAGACCAGGAAACAAGCAAATGCAACGATGCTTCGGGCGTCTCCCTTTCCATGCATCTCTCAGGATGAGCTCACTCTCGTAGTAACTATGATCCTAGTGCATGAAGTTACATACTTTTCTACTAACATACATTTACCAAGTGCAAAGATTTACCTTGCCTGGTGCCTAACCAAAGATCCAGCTATCTCTAATTTGGTTCATAACACTGGGGGGAGAACTAATTCTTTTGACTTCTTGAGAGATGGTATTCCACCCTCCAACACAATGCCTTCCTGAGAATTTCATGGATCATGTTGGCTTTGGATTTGGTGTGATGCTGATTTGAGAGCCTTATGCCTAAATGAGGGTTGGCTCCTGTAAACCATTTTCCTTTGGTCTTAAACGCCACTGATTTTTTCCTCGTGCTCCTGCTCCAGGTTGCCCAGTTCAGATGGCCTGTCTGGCCCCTGCCACCCTCCTGCCTCCCACCCTGGCAAGTACCGTGGTCCTCGCCGCAGCTCAAACCAGGGAACAGCCGCTGGTCCCCGGGGGGCGAGGGCCAGCCGCTGGCATCGTGGACACAAGCCGGACCAGGTTTTGTATGTGCCCCGGGTGTTGTGCAGACAAGGAGAAGAGGTGCCAACCCCGGCTCCCGGGTTCAAGGGAGAGGCTGTGGCTGGCGGGGTCCCAGAAGAGTCTGGAGATGTTGACACTGGAGACCCTAACCCTGATCAGGGACCCCCTGGATCGATGCCTCAGGCAACGGAGGACCTAAAGGGCTGGGGCCAAAGTTGTGAGAATGAGCCGCTGCGGGACCCAGCAGGCACTGAGTCCCCAGGACCTGAGAGCCACTCAGGGGTGGGACACAGGTTGGACATGGCCCAGCAGCTTGTGTCCAGCCTGCAGCTGAACTTGGAAGAGGGGAATGAGAGTCAGCTGAAGAAGGGCACAGCGGCAGAGGAGGAAGAAGAGGAAGAGGTAGAGGAGGCGGAGGAGGTGGAGCGTGGCAGCTGTTCTGAGGACGATTACAATGAGCTGCTGCAGGAGGTGATGAGGCTCTTAAGCCCGGAAAAGGGAGGGCGGAAGTGAGGTGGGTGTAGCTTTGGGTGGACAAGGACAAGGGTCTGGTGTGGATGGGCGGGGGCTGTGTGGCGTGCATGAGGCAGGGCTGGGGTGGTGGTAATTGGTCCTTTAGCAAGCATTGGGGAGGGACCAAGGGATCTTGCCAGAAGGAGTTGGGACTCGCAGGGCAGAGAAGAGTTGTCAGGGGAGGTGTGGAGCTGGGTCTCAGCCCAACCATTTAGGAGCAATGTGACCTTGAGCAAGTCAGTTTGCTTTTTTAAGTATCAGTTTCTTCATCTGAAAGAAAAGCAGATAATAATGATACATCACAAGGTAACATAGTGGAAGTGGAAATGCTTTGTAACACTACAGATGTTGGTCACGAAAATTACTATTATATCGGAAAGTTTGTCTTACAACCACGGAACGGTGTGTCTGCCCCTGAGACTGGCTTTGGCCTTGGGTTGGGAAGGCAGGCACCTTTCCTTGTTTTATAGATGAGGAGTGAAGACCAGAAAGTCTTGTTTAATATCATATCACTAACAGGGAAGGAAGGCTCTGGACTTGCCCAACTCTTTTTCTTACTGGCTGTGTCATTTGGGGCAAATTACTTAACTTTTTGACTTTTTGTTTCCCCTTCTTTAAAATGGATTTATTGAGTGTTGTTCTGAGGTTTATATAAAATGGTATATTTAAGTGTCCATTTCCCAGTGAGAACTCTATAAAAGTAAGTTACCTCTCCTAAAACTCACACTTACTGGTCTTGCAGCCCAGGCTGCCATCCTGCCATCTTCCCCAGATTCCTGCTGGGCAGGGCCCTCGTGAAAGCCCCCCGTGACCCTCTCCTCCCTGCCGCAGGAGGAGCCTGCAGCACCCTCAGGGTGTGGTCTCTGCACCAGATCCTTGGAGCCCTGCCTGGCAGAGCTCGCCTTGCTGAAGGGTCTGTTCTCTCCCAGATAACAGACAACCTGACTGAAAAGGAGATTCAGGTAGAGAAGATCCATGTAGACACATCCTCCTTTGTAGAGGAGCTGCCAGGGGAGAAGGACTTTGCCCACGTGGTGGAGATCTATGACTTTGAACCAGCACTCAAGACGCAGGACCTACTGGCGGCATTTTCTGAGTTCCAGTGAGTGCTGGCAGGGTTGTGGGGGTGGTGGAGAGGGGGTGTTTGCATTCTAATGTCTAGGAAGTCCCTTTGTTGTTGGGGACACTTGCCGGTCCCTCTCTCCGTGCCTAATGATCTAGAAAGATAGAAGGTGGAGGTGGTTGCTTTTGGCTCTGTGCTCCGGGCAGTTGCTGGCCCTGACCGTGGGGAGGAGAGGAGCTGATTGGTTGTAGGCACATTCCAGAGGCCCCAGAGCTGGTCCTGCTGGCGCAGAGCTGTGTATCCCTGTCCCATGTGTGCTCATGCCTGCCAGGACCAGGGGTTCCCTCCATCAGGCTCGCGGGGCAGCTGGCAGCCCCCTCACCTGCCCTTGCTCTGCATCCCAGCAGACCGAGGCCCGTCTCTGCAGGAATGTTTTTCTGGGGTGAGCTGGGCTTGAACAACCCAGTAGGGTGAGTCGGGGTGGAAATGGGAGCCAGTTGGGATATAATGAGAGAAAAGGCTTTCCTTCTCCATTTCTCCAAATTCCTCGTCTTTTCTCCTTTTTTATTTTTCTTCCTCATTTTTCTTTCTCTGATTCCCTTTCTCTTTTCTTGCTTAGTTTTTTTAAAATCCCTTTCTTCTTGGCCCTCTTTTCTGATTCTTTGCTTCCCAAACAGCCTTCCCTTACCCTCCCTGAGCCTGAGGGAGAAAAGCTGACAGGCCAGCTGGGTGGCACCTGAGAAGTTCTGCTCTCTGTCCCTGAAGGTGTGGCTGGACTGGGGACACTGGTGATGCCTCAGCCGGGGTGGGCAGCACCCCCAAAGGAGCTGAATGGGAGGCCCAGAACTGCTTTTGGCCTTTCACAGGCCGTGGAGTTGGTGGTGCCTTCCTGAGCTGTAGAAATAAAGGTTCGCTGGGAACAGTAACATTGCTACACTTTATTTAGGTCCTGCCGTGTCTCCCCATCCCCACCCTATAAACCCTGTCATCTCAGGCCTTGGAGCCCACGCCCTTGGCCTGGCTGGGACAGTGCCTGTGGGAACCTTCTTCATCCTGGGCACTGGGCTGTAAGAACCCTTCGAGTCCTGGCTGCTTCAGTTCTCGGAGTCAGGGACACACCTGACAGATTAATGCGGGTGACATTTGTCTTTCTGAAGCTAATTGTACGGTTTTCAGAGAAACTGCTGCAACTGGTTGTCTCCTCCACAAGAGACCAGAACTTGTCCTGGGCTTGTAGTGTTTGAAGCCTGGAGGTAGAAGGGACCTTCCCATCTCCCAGGATTCTAAGAGGAAAGGCCTTTGATCATTTGCTTTCATAACCACTCTGTCTCCTCTCCCCTGGCACAGGGAGAACGGTTTCAAGATTCAGTGGGTGGATGACACTCACGCACTCGGCATCTTTCCCTGCCTGGAGTCAGGTAATGGGGCTTGCACTGTGGGCTCAGCCCTTTCTCTGACCACCCTTGAGAGGGGAAGGACCCTTGGAGTCTGGGGAGGCTTGGTTTCCCTGGGAGGAAGATTGCCCATCTCCAGGGTGCAGGTTAAGCTGACCAGGGAGGCTCCTGGGGTTCTGCTCCCACCAGCCCAATCCCGAAATCCAAGAGGGAGCAGAGTGGGCCTTGGCCCAGGAAGCTCACAGTAATAAATCCTTAGCCTTTCATATTCATGTTAGTGCCTTCAATTTCAGGATTTCAGATTCAGGTGACATTTGCTAAGCACTTGTCATGACCTAGGTACTTGCACATATTAAAAGAAATCATAGGAAATGGCTGTTTTTTATAGGTCAAAAGCATGCAAATGCTGGCAATTTTGTATGTGCAAGCTAATGCATTCTCAGTCAGCTTTCACTGAAATTACTTCCATTTTACTGAGGGGTCTGAGATTCCCAAAATATCAATGGTCTGTTCAAGGTTATGGAATCTCTCAGAACGGAAGCTGGGGATACCATCCAGGTCTCCTAACTATAACTTATGTTCCTTCTCCCCTCAGCCACTTTCCTGAGCTGCCAGGGTCCATTGCCCCTGTCACACCACTGCCATTTTTTGTGTATTTATGAATAGTACCCTCCCATCCCACACACTTGGCTGGGCTTGTCACACCATGGCCCCCGTACACGAGAGCAGCCATGGCTGGTGGGGGCCCAGTCCTCAGGAGAGCGTGAGGTTTCACGGAGTAGGGCTGGCGTTTAGGGAGCAGTGGGGTGGAGGCTCAGACCCTGGAGAGGGTGCCTGCAGAAAAGGAGGGAGAGAAGGCCAGGAGGCCAGCTGGTGAGCACTGGGCTAGGGGTGGGTCCCTGGCTGTCCCCTTAGCTCTGCCATAAACTATGTGGACTTGTCAAGCCCTGGCCTGTTAACTCATGTGTAAAACAGTGGGTGTTTTGGACCTGAAACCCCTTCCGTCTCTGACTTGCCGTGTGCTGTAAAAGTGCTCCATGGTCCTGAAGGCTTCACTGCGTAGTGTAACTCAGGGCAGTGAGGGCAGGTCCCCTGGGAGGCTCTTGAGTGGTGTAAGATCCTGGGCTTTACTAGAAGTCAGGGAGCCTGCCTCTCCTGAAGTCAGAATTGTAGCCTGACTGGGCAGCCCCCGATCAGCAGCGGGAGTGTGGGGAAGCTGGGTTCTGCGCAGTTTTCTGTCTGAGAGTGCAGGCATCCCTCCCCCAGGCCTGCGGGGCTCTGGAGGGCAAGGGCTGGGTGTGGCAGTTGTCTCTTGTCCAACAGAGTGGAGTCAGAACAGCCCCGTCCCTGAGCCTTGAATGGGCTACACTGATGGGTAGCATCAGTTTGGGTGATACATGTGCCCCTGGGGCCAGAGGTGCTTCATCCAGGAGTCTGGGGATGTCTCCAGATCTGTTTTCTCTCCATAGCTGCAGAAGCCCTGACTAGAGATTTCTCAGTGCTCAAGATCCGGCCCCTCACACAAGGAACCAAGCAGTCAAAGCTCAAAGCCTTGCAGAAGCCAAGTAAGGAAGTCATGTGTTTCTGGGTGAGAAGGGTGTGTGTGCGAGTTTGGGCAGGGTGGGGTCTTCACCTTCTGACTCATTCCCCACTTCTTCATTTCTCTGCTCTTTAGGACCCCTGGGCTTCGGCTGGAGGGGCTGCGTTCCTCCCAGTCCCAAGGACTGGGGGGTGCCTAGGGAGTGAGCGTCCCATCACAGGGTGGTAACTGACAGCTGCTCTGTCTTGGGGGGTTGCCACAGCACTCGCACCCTCTTGTGGGTGTTGTTAGGGAGATGCTTGGTCTTGCTGCATAGGCTTGTGGAAACTGGATCTGCAATAAAAAGAGCTTGGCCTTTGGGGTCAGCCTGGGATGTGATCCTGGCTCTGCCACTTATTTAAGTTGACCTTAAACAAGTCATTTAACATCTGCGAGTGGTTTCTTGATCTGTAAAATAAGCAGATCATAAAGAATAGCCTGGAGGATTGAGTGAAATAGCCTAGGAGACTTGCCTAGAATGGTGATGGGCACACAGAGGTGCCAAATGAAATGTTAGTTCCTTCCCCTTTCCTCTTATCCTTTTAGAGAGCAAGGAAGAGGCTCTCAGAGGCCAGGTTTCTGTGGCTGACTGGCAAACCAGGCAGGGAAGATGCCTGCTGAGGGCAGCCATGCACTCGTGGAAGCTAATGTTGCTTTGTCCCCGGCTTCTGGGGGACAAAAAATACCCTGTCTGTAAGTTAGAGAGTTCCAGATGTCCCATGCTGATGTGAGTTTCTTCCCAAAGAGCTCTCCATGTAGAGCTGGGAGGTGGACAGGGTTAACACCTGCTCACCCCCATTTTACAGAAGGAGAAACGGGTGCAGCGAGGTGAGAGGATTGGGTCAGGACCCTGCAGGGGGCCAGGTCGGTTGAGGCCTGGAGCCTCCAAGGGAGCCCCCTTCACTAGCATCTGGCACTTGTGGGCCGAGTGGAACCTCAGATGCAGAATTAAAGCTGGGCTCAGAGGCAGCCGGAGCCTTGGGTGCTAGTCCTCACCCTGTGGGCCTTTCCTTTTTTTTTTTTTTTTTAGCTTCATTTTATTATTTTTATTTTTTAAATTGTTTTATTAGAGATGTTGTGGGTTTACAGAAAAATCATGCATAAAATACAGAGTTCCCATATCCCACCCTACTGTTAATGCCTTGCATTAGTGTGGTACATTTGTTGCTACTGATGAAAGAAATCTTTATAATTGTATGATTAAGTATAGTCCATAGTGTACTTTGGAGTTCACTGTTTGTGTACAGTCCTATGGATTTTTTTTTTTAATTGTATTCTAGTAACATATATTCAACCTAAAATTTTCCCTTTTAACCTCATTCAAATATTCCATTCAGTGCTGTTAATTAGGTGCACAATGCTGTGCTTTCCTTTTAGAGCTCCTGCATCAGGCGAAGGAGAGACCACAGACAAACACAGCGGTGGCCCGGAGGCTGGTGGCCCGGGCCCTGGGGCTCCAACACCGAAAGAAAGAGCGGTCTGGGGCGGAGAAGCCTCCACAGCCCTGAGGTCCCCGGCAGGCCTGGCTCCCCACCTGAGGCCCTAGGCCTGGTGCCCCAACAAGGAAAACCTGTACAGATGCCAGAGCTGCCCTGTGCTGGGAGCTTTGCTGTGGGGTGTGGTGGGCTTTAGTTTGGTCTAGTTGGAGAGGTTGAGAAAAAATAAAACTTGTTATAATGTGATTGCTTCAATATGTGATGGTTTGCTGTGGACACTAGGGGGTGCTGTCCAACCTCCCTTATTAGGCCTGGGCCTGCTGGAAATTGGGCACCCAAGGAGCTGGGCCTGGAGGATCCCAGCTGGGCCTAGAGTGTGTCATTGCACAGGTATTAGGGGTGTAGGTTGCCCCTGTTCTGTGACACCTGCCAGTCTCCCCCAACTGGTTGGGTTCCCCAACTTTCCATCCTGTGCTACAGAGGAGCTGGGGGCTAATGGCAGTGCCAAGGGCTGGTCCTGTTACTTGTCTGGTGCGGGTGACAGAAGGGCTCCTTGCAGAAATCAGTGGGAACAGAGCCTAGAGGTGGAATGTGAAATGCGTGCTGAGTTTGCCTCCTGGGCAGGGTCCCTTCAAGTATGGGCAGACCTAATGCCACGGTGACTGACTGGTGCTTTGGGGTCATGTGGACCCCTCTGATTTTTGGGCCCTGGCATGCTCTTGACACAAGTGTGTGCTCCGGTATCAGGGTGAGAGAATGGCTGCCTCTGGCCCTGCCACTGCCTGAAGACCTCTGAGCCCCTGCTCTGCTGACACGAATATTCTGTGTCACCAACGGCTTCCTTAGAGGCAAGGTCCAGCACTGCCCTTGGGGAATCTAGTGACTGCTTAAATGTAGATGTCCATCTGGTCCTCACATGCTATTGCTCCCCATCCACCCCCAACAAATTTCCATAAACAACAACAGCAGTTCAAGGAAAGTTATTGCCATTGTATTTCTGCTGTTTTTCTCTGATGTCCTTAGACTCTCAGAAGGCAGGAGCTGCTCCCTTTTGTGGTCTGTACTGAACAAGGCCTTCTGCGGCCATGCAGGACTGGAGGGGCGTTAGGAACCCATCTCTGCAGGGGCGGAACCTTAAGCTGGTGGATTTGAGCTGAACCTTCGCTGTTGCTGACTAAAAAAAGAAACCCAGCTGCTCAGGGGCTGGGTGGTGTGGCGCAAATGAAACACAAGATGCATATCATAAATCTTTTATTTGACGTTTCAAGTGCATTTAAGTGTTGGTGATGGCACATGGTGTCTGGGGAGTGTCCTCATCACCCAGGACCCTGGTTATAGCACCACTGAATCAGTTACCCACAGAATTGAAACAACAAAAAGGTGAGACACACAGGTGGGTGGGTTTTCTTTGGAGCTGTTCTTTCAAAGGCCTGGATGCCCAATATTAAATGCCACTAAATTACTTTGTATTTCAGAGTCTGTGAAAATATAATAATAATGGTATCTTTGAAAAAGAAGGGGTGGGGCAGAAGCACCAACACTGACCTCACCTAATTGGAAAGGTGGCAGTGTTCTTTATATATGTGAATATAATAGACTAGAGTAGAGGCAGTTTGTTGAGTTGGAAGAAATGTCTACATATTCAAGTTTGCTGGAAAAGAGGAGGAGAAATGGGATTCAGCCTGACCACTTCTGGGTTGATGAGCCCAAATTTGCCCACATATAAACTGAGAAGAAAATGGCCCCATAGACATGATCTGTGGTGAACTGGGTGGGGTCAGACTTGGATGGACTGTGGCTTGGACAGGACAAGCTGATGACAACCGGAGTCAAGGGCTGAACCTGTGCACCTGAGGTCCTGGACAAGTCTGGCTCTTGGCGCGGTGTGGTGCTGCCCCCACAGCCCAGTGGACGAGCCCCAGGCCCAGCCCTCGCCCTGGCCCCCATGGGCCTTCCCAGGCTCCAGACGTCAGGCAGCAGCATCCAGCAAATGTCAGGAGCATCCCCTCCCTCCTGCAGGGGGTTGAGAAGGGGAGGAGGGCTGGGCTGAACGGAGAGCGTGGCGAGGAGTGGAGAAGGAGGCAGGGAAGTGTGGCAGTTGTTGAGGGAAAATTCCAGGAAAGATGTGGCGTGGCCCAAAGACAGGAGGTGGCCACATCTGCTGCTTTAACGCTTGGAGAGCTGGTTAGTTATGAGTCCACTGAAGTGTTCAAACTTCTTTTCAGTCTCTTCACTGAAGGAACCACCTAAAGGGTGGGAATCAGGGAAAGACAGTTTGGCAAACTTGGCCCAAGCCAGAGCAATTGGCTCCAGGGAGCTCTTGAGCCCCCAATCTCCAGGGGGCTTCCTCTGGGACTATGGCAAGGACTGGAAGCTCTAGGACTGGGCACATAACAGGTGCTCTGTAGAAGCTGAGTGAATGAATGAATGAGTGAATGAATGTAGTACTTGTATTTTGACCTTCACCAAGAGTGAGACCCATCACTTTTCCTGCAGAAGCTTTCCTGGGAAAGCTCTGCTGTCCCTTTTGTCCCCCAAGTCATATAATCCAAGGAAAATGTTTCCTTATTAGAAACTAGAAGTAACAATGGTTCACTAACCTCCAGTTCTCGACAGAGTAATACCTGACACATGGAGCCCACAAATTGCTGATGCCCACATTTTTGAGGTCACAAGCATC
Organism: Choloepus didactylus; assembly: GCF_015220235.1. NCBI lineage: Eukaryota > Metazoa > Chordata > Mammalia > Pilosa > Megalonychidae > Choloepus > Choloepus didactylus. The sequence continues at coordinate 11,205,405 of NC_051308.1, forward strand.
ATGAGTTGGTGGCCTCAGCTCCAGCCCTGAAGTAGCTTTGGGGTCTGCACAGGGCTGGCCTGATTCGGTTCTGCCCTCTTTCCTGGCCAGAGCTGGGAGTGAGAACTCAGTCTCCATCCAGGCCTTTTCTATCTACGGCTTCCTTCCTGCATGTGGAAATGTGGTGCTGGCTCCATTCCCCAAGTTCTTTACCCAAATTTTGAGGTTGCCTCTGGTTCCTTGAGAAAGTTGGGCATCTCTTGCCTGTTCGCTGGAGGGTGGGCTGTGGGGAGGGGGCTGTAGGCCTGAGGAGGCTGGAGGAGCTCCCCCAGCAGGACCCAGGGCCTTACCTATGTGGCAGTTGTACATCCAGATGCGGTGGCCATTGTAGCGGGTCCTGCAGTTCATGATGTTGTTGGTGTAATCAGATTCCGCAACCTCGTAGTTGGGGTTGATGACAACCTGGGGAAGAGTCAAGTCAGAGGGCCTGCTGACGTCCTCCTCAGCTGTCCTCCCCGGGCCCAGGGTCTCTGCGAGACAGCAGCCCGGCCTCCAGAGCCAGAGTGGATTCGTGAGAGGGGGCATGGCAGATGCTGTAATCCAAGGGCAGGGTGGGCCAGCGGGAGCCTGTGGTTCCCAGGAAAGTCCTTGGGGGAGGCAGATAGGAGCATGGCCTGCAGGGGTGAGACCTCTGTGTATCTCTGTCTGTCTCAGTGTAATCCACACACATGCCCTGCCAAGAGTAGGCTTTAAAAAGGGGGGTTACCCTCTCTTGGGTGCTCCAGGAAGCTTGAAGGTGGTAGAGAGGCAAGAGTTGGGGTCTGGGGAAGATGTGGAAGAGAGCTAGAAAGGAGCTTGTGGCTGGGAGGTGCTAGAGATGGGTGGGGACAACAGCCGGCAGTGTGAAAGACAGGAAGGGCTGCCCTGGGGGGTCGGGAGCCTGGATGCCTGTCCCCACCGTGTGACACTGGACAGGCTTCGCCCTCTCTCTGGGCCTTGGTGCTTCCTCTGAGATAGGATGGGCTGGACCGTGTGATCTCCAAGTCCCCTTCCTGCTCTGCCACTCTAGGCCCTGGGGCTCTGGACTGCTGTGGAGACTAGACCCCCCTTGCACCCCCTTCCTCCTCCTCTCCCCAACTAGAAGGTCATGGCCAAAGGAGCAGGAGCAGACGGGGTCATCACTGTGAGAGGGTTTCTGTGAGGGGCCTGATGAGAGGAGATTTGGGGTGAGGAACGTGGAAGAAAAGAGAAAGGGGAGGGAGGAGAGGGGGTGAAGAGACAAAAGCTGTAACTGGGGCTGTGGACCACGGTGTGGAGGACACAATGACCGGCCTTCCCTCCAAGCAAGCATGAGCTGCTGATTATGGAATGTTCTTTAGGTTTAGTGGCCTACAGGACTTTTCCTTCAGATAGGCAGGCAGGCTGGACCTGCCCAAAGATATGTTGTGGGAAACTGAGGCCAGCAGAAACCCTGGTCCTGTTTCCTGGCCCAGTGAGGGCCATTTTGGGGTCCTGATCTGAGGGGCTCTGTCCCATTTGTCCCCTGCAATTCAGCCACGGAAGATAAGTGACTGCTCTAGGGTAGCCTTCCTTTTCTTTGATCTCTTTTCTACCCAATGACCCTGGCGATCCCCTGCCCGTGCATGGCACACAGCACAAGGCAAACAAACTTCCCACCCAGAGGTCTCCTGAAGGCACTTGCACACGAGGCTCTGCCTCCCTGAGTGGTGTGGATGGCCGTGCCACTGCGGGGCCCCATCCAGGCTGCCCGGCAGTGCAGCCACAGGGTCATGGCACAATGAGGAATTGCGTCAGGGCTATCAGGGCCAGCTTGGCCCATTTTGGGGTGGGGGCTGAAAGATGGCCTCCACGATGCCAATCAACTCTTATGGTCCTAATTCTCATGAGGCTCTGAAGAAAATTGCTTTGGTTTCTCAGAAGAAAAATCTGCTGTGAATCCAGGAAACGAGAAAGAGGATTTAAAAAGGGTCACCAGGAGCCCAGTAACAAATTCAGCCCTGCCTCTGAGACATTGCTCACCAGGCCTCTCTGCTTTGAGTGCCACTTCCTCCTTGGCCAGGCTCAATCCTCCGTAATGAAGGTAGGGGGGTTGGGTTCACATGGGAAGGGACAGGCACCAGGGGATTTCCAGGCCAGGGCTTTCACACATCTAAAGGGCTGTGTCTATCTCAAGGGAAATATAATTTTAGATTAATCAGAGGCATTAACATGCCCCTAATGAGTTAATTTGCTGATTGTACAGTTTAGGGGTCAAGAACACAATCTAGAGTTGATGTGGCCTGGTTTGATTGGCTAGAAAATAAGGACATGAGTAATGCCATTTTAAATGGAAGATTAAAGGAGAACACGTTTGTGGGGCTCAGGCAGTGCCTGGCACATCATATAAATATTCAATACATCATTAAACAGCTGGCACTTGACAGAATACACGATTGTGCATATTCGCCCATCAAAGTGATGCAAACCTCAAACACGAGCCATCACGCACTGAATACATGTTCATAGGCACAGATATTCATTTTTTAAATAAAGTGCACACTGCTCTTTGGGCCTCTCCAGGTCTGTGGTTCTGGGCTGTGGGTGGAAAAGGGCTTGGCTGTCTCATTTCCAGCCTCTGAAATTGCCCAGGAAATCTTTCAAAGTCTGTCTGTGGTCATTTCTCTGCAGCTGCTGCCTGGGGACCAGGGACCAGCCCTGAGCTGTCTGAGTCCCCCCTCGGGAAAGCTTTCAAGGCAGAATGACATGTTTCTGGTCATCCACTTGGCCACCCAACTGGGCCAGCTTGAAAGCAAGATGAGCAGGGATGTGGGAGAGAATAAGAGGGCAAAACGGAGCCACTGGCAGGCAGAATCTCACTCGTGCGCCAGAAGGACACAGAGAATACATAGCCCCTTGTCTCCCTTCAGTTCAGCTCCCACCAGTTCGTGCCCTGGAAGGATCTAGCGGCTGTTTGCGGGAAGGTGGGGAGGCGAGTTTGCTCCCCAGGCCTGGCCTTCAGCCCCAGCAGAGTATGTGGAGCCCGTGGGAAGCATCCACAAAAATAAACACTTGGATAGGCTGTCTCTGGTGTTTGATATTCCACTGTTATAGATTCGATTCTTTGAAGCAAAGATCACCCTCTCACAGATCCTCCTTTATGAGGCAAATATTTCTGCGAGAGGTAAGTCACGGACACTTGGTGCATGGCTCATCATTGCTTTCAACCTTGACCGCACAGACCCAAGGCAGAGTGAGGGCACTGGAAGAAACTGGGGTTGGGATGAGAATGTAGCCGAGTAAAAGGTGTGAGTTGCCTCAGAGTCGTGGGACAAATCCCTGGCCGGAGGACCAACCTGGCTTGCAGATGCATTTTGATTTGCAAACACCAGGTGTTAACTGAATGAATGTGAAAGTCTTAGGCATCTCTGGTCCCCACTCCCTATTTCTCACACCCCCCAGGCCTCACACACTCAGGTTCCCTGACTGATCCTTTATGGCCTTTGGGGGAGGATCCGGCACTTCGCTGGCCTGGACTCCACCATTCCCCCACCTTCCCCCTCCCCTCACCTGGAACAGGTACAATCCAGGAGGCACGTCGGTGATGTCGACCCACTGGCAGTCGATGTCGTGGCGGTACACGTCCCAGCAGCCCATGGTGATGCCCTGCTCGCCGAAGTTGGCACACTCGTAATTCTTCTGGATGTCTGTGGGGGCGGGGCAGAAGGCAAGCCCTGTCACCAACCACCCATGGCCCCTCTGTGCAAAGCCCTTTCCTCTGCCCTTTATACACCACTTTCTCACAAAGGGCCTGACAGTCCTGCCATGTGTGTGCTGGTCCCCGACCCCGTGTTCACAGCATCCCTCCTCCCCATTTTGGCTTCTCCTGGGCTTGGTGTCCCATTCCTGCCCCGGGTGGGTTTCTGATCTGCTCTCCTTCAAATGGAATCTCTCCACTTCATCCCTGCCCATATCACACGCCTCCCTTCTGGCCCACGTCAAGTCCCCCTCCTCCATGAAGCCTTCCCTGACCACCCTGGTCCACGCTGGCCTTTCTGGGAAATCCCAGCACTTAAGCCTGTGCCATTAGCCTGGGAATTAATTGCATACTTATCCGGGCAAGTTCTGTGTCAATTATTTCGCTTAATGTGGGTGTTGTCTCCCTCCTCTGGGGTATGGCTCATGTCTGATTTCTCTCTGTGACCCTGACTGAGTCAGTGTGTTGTCTGGCACATGGTAGGTGCTCAAAAACCATTTGCTGTTTGATTTTGTGGCCACGTCAGTGAATGACCAGCCGAGTGGCTATCATTTTGGGGCACTCTTCTAGGCACTGGCTAGACCAAGCGGAACCAGCGTGTCTGCCGGGAGAGCCCACAGTCGTGTCAGGACACAGATGTGCAAACAGGTCATTCCAGTGCTGCTATGGCTTGAGCTAGGGGGAGCAGGGGAGAGCCGGGTGCTGCCTCTGCCTGGGGGAGTCCGAGAGAGTCTAGGGGTCTCCTGAGCTTGGACTCGAAGGGTAAGAGTCAGGTAGGGTACAGGTCAATTGGCGTTGTGATTTATAGGAAGAAAGGTTTGTGGCAGCCAGACCGTGTAGGGTATGGGTGTCAGGCTAGAGGGTTTGGACCTTACCCTGGAGACTGTGTGGACCTCCCAGTTCAACCCTGGGGGATGCGGGTGCCTTTTATAACTGGGTCTTACCCACATCCCCCAGCCCCAAGCCATGGCCATGAAGGACCTTAGAGATCCTTCTCTCTACACTTGAGCCGGTAACAGCTCCCACCCCCATCCCTGGCCGCAGGATACCTCCTTCACATTCCGTGTCCTCCAGGCAGAAGCTGGCCTTGTGGCCCTCTGCCACCTTGGTGCCATTGAGGTTCAACAGGCCGTAGTAGGTGAACACCTCCATGCTGTGGTAGTGCCTGGGAGAGAGAGGGCCTGCAAGGTCAGTTTCTGGAGCTACCACTGTGTTCAAGCAACTGCCTAGCTGGCGCCTTACCCCTGGGAGGGCCTAGAACAACAGGGTCCAAAGGAGTGACCGGGAGCGAGAGGACTGGGAACGAGAGCATGAGGGAAGGGGAGAAGCGGATGCTGGGAAACATGGTGCTTAAGAGAATGGGTGCTGGAGTCAGACAACCGGGAATAAAGATGTGTGTAATTCACGGGGTGCTGAGGGTATTAGGAGGTAAGATGAATAGCACAGGGCCTCGCATACAATAAGCTCAATAAATTAAGCTCTTATTTTTTAATAAACAGGGACCCTCATTAACTGTAATGTGGGACTCACAACCCATTTCTACTTAGTGCACTTTCTCCAGACTAAATAAAAATCAAAGTTTCAAGTCTTTTTATAAAAGTTTAAAAGTGGTAGGAGGAGACTGGTGAACTGTATGTTTTAGTTACTCCTCCAGGAAAGTAGGTAGAAAGCCAGGAACTGCGTGGACTGGACACCACAGAGCAATCTGACTTTGGGCATACTTCATACAACACTCATGAAAACGTGGAACTGCTGAGATAAGCGAAATCTGTAAGTTTTTGCGGCCAGGGGACCCGCGCCCCTCCCTGCCAGGCTCAGTCCCGTGGGAGGAGGGGCTGTCAGCTCCTGGAAGGAGAAGGGAGAACTGAAGTGGCAGCCCTTATCGGAAACTCATTCTACTGATCCAAACTCCAACCATAGATAGACTGAGACCAGACACCAGAGAATCTGAGAGCAGCCAGCCCAGCAGAGAGGAGACAGGCATAGAAAAAAAAACAACACGAAAAACTCCAAAATAAAAGCGGAGGATTTTTGGAGTTCTGGTGAACATAGAAAGGGGAAGGGCCCTGAGGCGCATATGCAAATCCCGAAGAAAAGCTGATCTCTCTGCCCTGTGGACCTTTCCTTGATGGCCCTGGTTGCTTTGTCTCTTAGCATTTCAATAACCCATTAGATCTCTGAGGGGGGCTCATTTTTTTTTTTTTTTTTAATCCTTTTTTCTTTTTCTAAAACAATTACTCTAAGAAGCCCAATACAGAAAGCTTCAAAGACTTACTATTTGGGCAGGTCAAGTCAAGAGCAGAACTAGGAGAGCTCTGAGACAAAACGCAATAATCCAGTGGCTGAGAAAATTCACTAAACACCACAACTTCCCAAGAAAAGGGGGGTGTCCGCTCACAGCCATCATCCTGGTGGACAGGAAACACTCCTGCCCATCGCCAGCCCCATAGCCCAGAACTGCCCCAGACAACCCAGTGTGACGGAAGTGCTTCAAATAACAGGCACACACCACAAAACTGGGCGTGGACATTAGCCTTCCCTGCAACCTCAGCTGATTGTCCCAGAGTTGGGAAGGTAGAGCAGTGTGAATTAACAAAGCCCCATTCAGCCATCATTTCAGCAGACTGGGAGCCTCCCTACACAGCCCAGCAGCCCAGAACTGCCCTGGGGGGATGGCACTCACTTGTGACATAGCACAGTCATCCCTCAACAGAGGACCCGGGGTGCACGGCCTGGAAGAGGGGTCCACTTGCAAGTCTCAGGAGCCATACGCCAATACCAAGGACTTGTGGGTCAGTGGCAGAGACAAACTGTGGCAGGACTGAACTGAAGGATTAGACTATTGCAGCAGCTTTAAAACTCTAGGATCACCAGGGAGATTTGATTGTTAGAGCCACCCCCCCCTCCCTGACTGCCCAGAAACACGCCCCATATACAGGGCAGGCAACACCAAGTACACACGCAAGCTTGGTAAACCAATTGGACCCCACAAGACTCACTCCCCCACTCACCAAAAAGGCTAAGCTGGGGAGAACTGGCTTGTGGAGAACAGGTGGCTCGTGGACGCCACCTGCTGGTTAGTTAGAGAAAGTGTACTCCACGAAGCTGTAGATCTGATAAATTAGTGATAAGGAGTTCAATTGGTCTACAAATCCTAAAAGAACCCTATCAAGTTCAGCAAATGCCACGAGGCCAAAAACAACAGAAAATTATAAAGCATATGAAAAAACCAGACGATATGGATAACCCAAGCCCAAGAACCCAAATCAAAAGACCAGAAGAGACACAGCACCTAGAGCAGCTACTCAAAGAACTAAACATGAACAATGAGACCATAGTACGGGATACAAAGGAAATCAAGAAGACCCTAGAAGAGCATAAAGAAGACATTGCAAGACTAAATAAAAAAATGGATGATCTTCTGGAAATTAAAGAAACTGTTGACCAAATTAAAAAGATTCTGGGAGGCGGGGCAAGATGGCAGACTGGTGAGCTGTATGTTTTAGTTATTCCTCCAGGAAAGTAGGTAAAAAGCCAGGAACTGCGTGGACTGGACACCACAGAGCAATCTGTCTTTGGGCATACTTCATACAACACTCATGAAAACGTGGAACTGCTGAGATCAGCGAAATCTGTAAGTTTTTGCGGCCAGGGGACCCGTGCCCCTCCCTGCCAGGCTCAGTCCCGGGGGAGGAGGGGCTGTCAGCTCCGGGAAGGAGAAGGGAGAATTGCAGTGGCTGCTCTTATCGGAAACTCATTCTACTGATTCAAACTCCAACCATAGATAGACTGAGACCAGACACCAGAGACTCTGAGAGCAGCCAGCCCAGCAGAGAGGAGACAGGCATAGGAAAAAAACAACACGAAAAACTCCAAAATAAAAGCAGAGGATTTTTGGAGTTCTGGTGAACACAGAAAGGGGAAGGGCGGAGATCAGGCCTTGAGGCGCATATGCAAATCCCGAAGCAAAGCTGATCTCTCTGCCCTGTGCACCTTTCCTTAATGGCCCTGGTTGCTTTGTCTATTAGCATTTCAATAACCCATTAGATCTCTGAGGAGGGCCGTTTTTTTTTTTTTTTAAATCCTTTTTGCTTTTTCTAAAACAATTACTCTAAGAAGCTCAATACAGAAAGCTTCAAAGAATTGAAATTTGGGCACGTCAAGTCAAGAGCAGAACTAAGAGAGCTCTGAGACAAAAGGCAATAATCCAGTGGCTGAGAAAATTCACTAAACAACACAACTTCCCAAGAAAAGGGGGGTGTCCGCTCACAGCCATCATCCTGGTGGACAGGAAACACTCCTGCCCATCGCCAGCCCCATAGCCCAGAGCTGCCCCAGACAACCCAGTGTGACGGAAGTGCTTCAAATAACAGGCACACACCACAAAACTGGGCGTGGACATTAGCCTTCCCTGCAACCTCAGCTGAATGTCCCAGAGCTGGGAAGGGGGAGCAGTGTGAATTAACAGAGCCCCATTCAGCCATCATTTGAGCAGACTGGGAGCCTCCCAACACAGCCCAGCAGCCCAGAACTGCCCTGGGGGGACGGCACTCACCTGTGACATAGCACAGTCATCCCTCAACAGAGGACCCGGGGTGCACAGCCTGGAAGAGGGGCCCACTTGCAAGTCTCAGGAGCCATACGCCAATACCAAAGACTTGTGGGTCAGTGGCAGAGACAAACTGTGGCAGGACTGAACTGAAGGATTAGACTATTGCAGCAGCTTTAAAACTCTAGGATCATTAGGGAGATTTGATTGTTAGGGCCACCCCCACTCCCCGACTGCCCAGAAACACGCCCCACATACAGGGCAGGCAACACCAACTACACACGCAAGCTTGGTACACCAATCGGGGCCCCACAAGACTCACTCCCCCACTCACCAAAAAGGCTAAGCAGGGGAGATCTGGCTTGTGGAGAACAGGTGGCTCGTGGACGCCACCTGCTGGTTAGTTAGAGAAAGTGTACTCCACGAAGCTGTAGATCTGATAAATTAGAGATAAGGACTTCAACTGGTCTACAAACCCTAAAAGAACCCTATCAAGTTCAGCAAATGCCACGAGGCCAAAAATAACAGAAAATTATAAAGCATATGAAAAAACCAGACGATATGGATAACCCAAGCCCAAGCACCCAAATCAAAAGGCCAGAAGAGACACAGCACCTAGAGCAGCTACTCAAAGAACTAAAGATGAACAATGAGACCATAGTACGGGATATGAAGGAAATCAAGAAGACCCTAGAAGAGCATAAAGAAGACATTGCAAGACTAAATAAAAAAATGGATGATCTTATGGAAATTAAAGAAACTGTTGACCAAATTAAAAAGATTCTGGACACTCATAGTACAAGACTAGAGGAAGTTGAACAACGAATCAGTGACCTGAAGATGACAGAATGGAAAATGAAAGCATAAAAGAAAGAATGGGGAAAAAAATTGAAAAACTCGAAATGGACCTCAGGGATATGATAGATAATATGAAACGTCCAAATATAAGACTCATTGGTGTCCCAGAAGGGGAAGAAAAGGGTAAAGGTCTAGGAAGAGTATTCAAAGAAATTGTTGGGGAAAACTTCCCAAATCTTCTAAACAACATAAATACACAAATCATAAATGCTCAGCGAACTCCAAATAGAATAAATCCAAAAAAACCCACTCCGAGACATATACTGATCACACTGTCAAACATAGAAGAGAAGGAGCAAGTTCTGAAAGCAGCAAGAGAAAAGCAATTCACCACATACAAAGGAAACAGCATAAGACTAAGTAGTGACTACTCAGCAGCCACCATGGAGGCGAGAAGGCAGTGGCACGATATATTTAAAATTCTGAGTGAGAGGAATTTCCAGCCAAGAATACTTTATCCAGCAAAGCTCTCCTTCAAATTTGAGGGAGAGCTTAAATTTTTCACAGACAAAGAAATGCTGAGAGAATTTGCTAACAAGAGACCTGCCCCTACTGGAGATACTAAAGGGAGCCCTACAGACAGAGAAACAAAGACAGGACAGAGAGACCTGGAGAAAGGTTCAGTACTAAAGAGATTCGGTATGGGTACAATAAGGATATTAATAGAGAGAGGGAAAAATATGGCAAACATAATCCAAAGGATAAGATGGCCGATTCAAGAAATGCCTTCACGGTTTTAACGTTGAATGTAAATGGATTAAACTCCCCAATTAAAAGATATAGATTCGCAGAATGGATCAAAAAAAATGAACCATCAATATGTTGCATACAAGAGACTCATCTTAGACACAGGGACACAAAGAAACTGAAAGTGAAAGGATGGAAAAAAATATTTCATGCAAGCTACAGCCAAAAGAAAGCAGGTGTAGCAATATTAATCTCAGATAAAATAGACTTCAAATGCAGGGATGTTTTGAGAGACAAAGAAGGCCACTACATACTAATAAAAGGGGCAATTCAGCAAGAAGAAATAACAATCGTAAATGTCTATGCACCCAATCAAGGTGCCACAAAATACATGAGAGAAACACTGGCAAAACTAAAGGAAGCAATTGATGTTTCCACAATAATTGTGGGAGACTTCAACACATCACTCTCTCCTATAGATAGATCAACCAGACAGAAGACCAATAAGGAAATTGAAAACCTAAACAATCTGATAAATGAATTAGATTTAACAGACACATACAGAACATTACATCCCAAATCACCAGGATACACATACTTTTCTAGTGCTCACAGAACTTTCTCCAGAATAGATCATATGCTGGGACATAAAACAAGCCTCAATAAATTTAAAAAGATTGAAATTATTCAAAGCACATTCTCTGACCACAATGGAATACAATTAGAAGTCAATAACCATCAGAGACTTAGAAAATTCACAAATACCTGGAGGTTAAACAACACACTCCTAAACAATCAGTGGGTTAAAGAAGAAATAGCAAGAGAAATTGCTAAATATATAGAGACGAATGAAAATGAGAACACAACATACCAAAACCTATGGGATGCAGCAAAAGCAGTGCTAAGGGGGAAATTTATAGCACTAAACGCATATATTAAAAAGGAAGAAAGAGCCAAAATCAAAGAACTAATGGATCAACTGAAGAAGCTAGAAAATGAACAGCAAACCAATCCTAAACCAAGTACAAGAAAAGAAATAACAAGGATTAAAGCAGAAATAAATGACATAGAGAACAAAAAAACAATAGAAAGGATAAATATCACCAAAAGTTGGTTCTTTGAGAAGATCAACAAGATTGACAAGCCCCTAGCTAGACTGACAAAATCAAAAAGAGAGAAGACCCATATAAACAAAATAATGAATGAAAAAGGTGACATAACTGCAGATCCTGAAGAAATTAAAAAAATTATAAGAGGATATTGTGAACAACTGTATGGCAACAAACTGGACAATGTAGAAGAAATGGACAATTTCCTGGAAACATATGAACAACCTAGACTGACCAGAGAAGAAATAGAAGACCTCAACCAACCCATCACAAGCAAAGAGATCCAATCAGTCATCAAAAATCTTCCCACAAATAAATGCCCAGGGCCAGATGGCTTCACAGGGGAATTCTACCAAACTTTCCAGAAAGAACTGACACCAATCTTACTCAAACTCTTTCAAAACATTGAAAAAAAATGGAACACTACCTAACTCATTTTATGAAGCTAACATCAATCTAATACCAAAACCAGGCAAAGATGCTACAAAAAAGGAAAACTACCGGCCAATCTCCCTAATGAATATAGATGCAAAAATCCTCAACAAAATACTTGCAAATCGAATCCAAAGACACATTAAAAAAATCATACACCATGACCAAGTGGGGTTCATTCCAGGCATGCAAGGATGGTTCAACATAAGAAAAACAATCAATGTATTACAACACATTAAAAACTCGAAAGGGAAAAATCAATTGATCATCTCAATAGATGCTGAAAAAGCATTTGACAAAATCCAACATCCCTTTTTGATAAAAACACTTCAAAAGGTAGGAATTGAAGGAAACTTCCTCAACATGATAAAGAGCATATATGAAAAACCCACAGCCAGCATAGTACTCAATGGTGAGAGACTGAAAGCCTTCCCTCTAAGATCAGGAACAAGACAAGGATGCCTGCTGTCACCACTGTTATTCAACATTGTGCTGGAAGTGCTAGCCAGGGCAATCCGGCAAGACAAAGAAATAAAAGGCATCCAAATTGGAAAAGAAGAAGTAAAACTGTCATTGTTTGCAGATGATATGATCTTATATCTAGAAAACCCTGAGAAATCGACGATACAGCTACTAGAGCTAATAAACAAATTTAGCAAAGTAGCGGGATACAAGGTTAATGCACATAAGTCAGTAATGTTTCTATATGCTAGAAATGAACAAACTGAAGAGACACTCAAGAAAAAGATACCATTTTCAATAGCAACTAAAAAAATCAAGTACCTAGGAATAAACTTAACCAAAGATGTAAAAGACCTATACAAAGAAAACTACATAACACTACTAAAAGAAATAGAAGTGGACCTTAAAAGATGGAAAAATATTCCATGTTCATGGACAGGAAGACTAAATGTCATTAAGATGTCAATTCTACCCAAACTCATCTACAGATTCAATGCAATCCCAATCAAAATTCCAACAACCTACTTTGCAGACTTGGAAAAGCTAGTTATCAAATTTATTTGGAAAGGGAAGATGCCTCGAATTGCTAAAGACACTCTAAAAAAGAAAAACCAAGTGGGAGGACTTACACTCCCTGACTTTGAAGCTTATTATAAAGCCACAGTTGCCAAAACAGCATGGTACTGGCACAAAGATAGACATATAGATCAATGGAATCGAATTGAGAATTCAGAGATAGACCCTCAGATCTATGGCCGACTGATCTTTGATAAGGCCCCCAAAGTCACCGAACTGAGCCATAATGGTCTTTCAACAAATGGGGCTGGGAGAGTTGGATATCCATATCCAAAAGAATGAAAGAGGACCCCTACCTCACCCCCTACACAAAAATTAACTCAAAATGGACCAAAGATCTCAATATAAAAGAAAGTACCATAAAACTCCTAGAAGATAATGTAGGAAAACATCTTCAAGACCTTGTATTAGGAGGCCACTTCCTAGACTTTACACCCAAAGCACAAGCAACAAAAGAGAAATAGATAAATGGGAACTCCTCAAGCTTAGAAGTTTCTGCACCTCAAAGGAATTTCTCAAAAAGGTAAAGAGGCAGCCAACTCAATGGGAAAAAATTTTTGGAAACCATGTATCTGACAAAAGACTGATATCTTGCATATACAAAGAAATCCTACAACTCAATGACAATAGTACAGACAGCCCAATTATAAAATGGGCAAAAGATATGAAAAGACAGTTCTCTGAAGAGGAAATACAAATGGCCAAGAAACACATGAAAAAATGTTCAGCTTCACTAGCTATTAGAGAGATGCAAATTAAGACCACAATGAGATACCATCTAACACCGGTTAGAATGGCTGCCATTAAACAAACAGGAAACTACAAATGCTGGGGGGGATGTGGAGAAATTGGAACTCTTATTTCACTGTTGGTGGGACTGTATAATGGTTCAGCCACTCTGGAAGTCAGTCTGGCAGTTCCTTAGAAAACTAGATATAAAGCTACCATTCGATCCAGCGATTGCACTTCTCGGTATATACCCGGAAGATCGGAAAGCAGTGACACGAACAGATATCTGCACGCCAATGTTCATAGCAGCATTATTCACAATTGCCAAGAGATGGAAACAACCCAAATGTCCTTCAACAGATGAGTGGATAAATAAAATGTGGTATATACACACGATGGAATACTACGCGGCAGTAAGAAGGGAACGATCTCGTGAAACTTATGACAACATGGATGAACCTTGAAGACATAATGCTGAGCGAAATAAGCCAGGCACAAAAAGAGAAATATTATATGCTACCACTAATGTGAACTTTTTAAAATGTAAACCAAATGGTTTATAATGTAGAATGTAGGGGAACTAGCAGTAGAGAGCAATTAAGGAAGGGGTAACAATAATCCAAGAAGAACAGATAAGCTATTTAACGTTCTGGGGATGCCCAGAAATGACTATGGTCTGTTAATTTCTGATGGATGTAGTAGGAACAAGTTCACTGAAATGTTGCTATATTATGTAACTTTCTTGGGGTAAAGTAGGAACATGTTGGAAGTTAAGCAGTTTATCTTAGGTTAGTTGTCTTTTTCTTACTCCCTTGTTATGGTCTCTTTGAAATGTTCTTTTATTGTATGTTGTTTTCTTTTTAACTTTTTTTTTCATACAGTTGATTTAAAAAAGAAGGGAAAGTTAAAAAAAAAAAAAAAAGAAAAAAGACAAACAAGGAAAAAAAAAAAAAGATGTAGTGCCCTCTTGAGGAGCCTGTGGAGAATGCAGGGGTATTCGCCTACCCCACCTCCATGGTTGCTAACATGACCACAGACATAGGGGACTGGTGGTTTGATGGGTTGAGCCCTCTACCATAAGTTTTACCCTTGGGAAGACGGTTGCTGCAAAGGAGAGGCTAGGCCTCCCTGTATTTGTGCCTAAGAGTCTCCTCCTGATGCCTCTTTGTTGCTCAGATGTGGCCCTCTCTCTCTGGCTAAGCCAACTTGAAAGGTGAAATCACTGCCCTCCCCCCCTACGTGGGGATCAGACACCCAGGGAAGTGAATCTCCCTGGCAACGTGGAATATGACTCCCAGGGAGGAATGTAGACCCGGCATCGTGGGATGGAGAACATCTTCTTGACCAAAAGGGGGATGTGAAAGGAAATGAAATAAGCTTCAGTGGCAGAGAGATTCCAAAATGAGCCGAGAGATCACTCTGGTGGGCACTCTTACGCACACTTTAGACAACCTTTTTAGGTTCTAAGAATTGGGGTAGCTGGTGGTGGATACCTGAAACTATTAAACTACAACCCAGAAACCCATGAATCTCGAAGACAGTTGTATAAAATGTAGCTTATGAGGGGTGACAGTGGGATTGGGAATGCCATAAGGACCAAACTCCACTTTTTCTAGTTTATGGATGGATGTGTAGAAAAGTAGGGGAAGCAAACAAACAGACAAAGGTACCCAGTGTTCTTTTTTACTTCAATTGCTCTTTTTCACTCTAATTATTATTCTTGTTATTTTTGTGTGTGTGCTAATGAAGGGGTCAGGGATTGATTTAGGTGATTAATGTACAACTATGTAATGGTACTGTAAACAATCGAAAGTACAATTTGTTTTGTATGACTGCGTGGTATGTGAATATATCTCAATAAAATGATGATTAAAAAATAAAAAAAAAATAAACACAAAGAAAATAGAATAAATTAATAAAGAATAAAAATTAATGAGAAAAAAGACAAAAAAAAAAAAAAAGATTCTGGACACTCATAGTACAAGAGTAGAGGAAGTTGAACAACGAATCAGTGACCTGGAAGATGACAGAATGGAAAATGAAAGCATAAAAGAAAGAATGGGGAAAAAAAATTGAAAAAATCGAAATGGACCTCAGGGATATGATAGATAATATGAAACATCCAAATATAAGACTCATTGGTGTCCCAGAAGGGGAAGAAAAGGGTAAAGGTCTAGGAAGAGTATTCAAAGAAATTGTTGGGGAAAACTTCCCAAATCTTCTAAACAACATAAATACAACAAATCATAAATGCTCAGCGAACTCCAAATAGAATAAATCCAAATAAACCCACTCCGAGACATATACTGATCACACTATCAAACACAGAAGAGAAGGAGCAAGTTCTGAAAGCAGCAAGAGAAAAGCAATTCACCACATACAAAGGAAACAGCATAAGACTAAGTAGTGACTACTCAGCAGCCACCATGGCGGCGAGAAGGCAGGGGCACGATATATTTAAAATTCTGAGTGAGAAAAATTTCCAGCCAAGAATACTTTATCCAGCAAACCTCTCCTTCAAATTTGAGGTAGAGCTTACATTTTTCACAAACAAACAAATGCTGAGAGAATTTGCTAACAAGAGACCTGCCCTACTGGAGATACTAAAGGGAGCCCTACAGACAGAGAAACAAAGACAGGACAGAGAGACTTGGAGAAAGGTCCAGTACTAAAGAGATTCGGTATGGGTACAATAAAGGATATTAATAGACAGAGGAGAAAAATATGACAAACATAAACCAAAGGATAAGATGGCTGATTCAAGAAATGCCTTCACGGTTATAACGTTGAATGTAAATGGATTAAACACCCCAATTAAAAGATATAGATTCGCAGAATGGATCAAAAAAAATGAACCATCAATATGTTGCATACAAGAGACCCATCTTAGACACAGGGACACAAAGAAACTGAAAGTGAAAGGATGGAAAAAAATATTTCATGCAAGCTACAGCCAAAAAAAGCAGGTGTAGCAATATTAATCTCAGACAAAATAGACTTCAAATGCAGGGATGTTTTGAGAGACAAAGAAGGCCACTACGTACTAATAAAAGGGGCAATTCAGCAAGAAGAAATAACAATCGTAAATGTCTATGCACCCAACCAAGGTGCCACAAAATACATGAGAGAAACACTGGCAAAACTAAAGGAAGCAATTGATGTTTCCACAATAATTGTGGGAGACTTCAACACATCACTCTCTCCTATAGATAGATCAACCAGACAGAAGACCAATAAGGAAATTGAAAACCTAAACAATCTGATAAATGAATTAGATTTAACAGACATATACAGGACATTACATCCCAAATCACCAGGATACACATACTTTTCTAGTGCTCACGGAACTTTCTCCAGAATAGATCATATGCTGGGACATAAAACAAGCCTCAATAAATTTAAAAAGATTGAAATTATTCAAAGCACATTCTCTGACCACAATGGAATACAATTAGAAGTCAATAACCATCAGAGACTTAGAAAATTCACAAATACCTGGAGGTTAAACAACACACTCCTAAACAATCAGTGGGTTAAAGAAGAAATAGCAAGAGAAATTGCTAAATATATAGAGATGAATGAAAATGAGAAACAACATACCAAAACCTATGGGATGCAGCAAAAGCATGCTGAGGGGAAATTTATAGCACTAAACGCATATATTAAAAAGGAAGAAAGAGCCAAAATCAAAGAACTAATGGATCAACTGAAGAAGCTAGAAAATGAACAGCAAACCAATCCTAAACCAAGTACAAGAAAAGAAATAACAAGGATTAAAGCAGAAATAAATGACATAGAGAACAAAAAACAATAGAGAGGATAAATATCACCAAAAGTTGGTTCTTTGAGAAGATCAACAAGATTGACAAGCCCCTAGCTAGACTGACAAAATCAAAAGAGAGAAGACCCATATAAACAAAATAATGAATGAAAAAGGTGACATAACTGCAGATCCTGAAGAAATTAAAAAAATTATAAGAGGATACTATGAACAACTGTATGGCAACAAACTGGATAATGTAGAGGAAATGGACAATTTCCTGGAAACATATGAACAACCTAGACTGACCAGAGAAGAAATAGAAGACCTCAACCAACCCATCACAAGCAAAGAGATCCAATCAGTCATCAAAAATCTTCCCACAAATAAATGCCCAGGGCCAGATGGCTTCACAGGGAATTCTACCAAACTTTCCAGAAAGAACTGACACCAATCTTACTCAAACTCTTTCAAAACATTGAAGAAAATGGAACACTACCTAACTCATTTTATGAAGCTAACATCAATCTAATACCAAAACCAGGCAAAGATGCTACAAAAAAGGAAAACTACCGGCCAATCTCCCTAATGAATATAGATGCAAAAATCCTCAACAAAATACTTGCAAATCGAATCCAACACATTAAAAAAATCATACACCATGACCAAGTGGGGTTTATTCCAGGCATGCAAGGATGGTTCAACATAAAAATCATCAATGTATTACAACACATTAACAAGTCAAAAGGGAAAAATCAATTGATCATCTCAATAGATGCTGAAAAAGCATTTGACAAATCCAACATCCCTTTTTGATAAAAACACTTCAAAAGGTAGGAATTGAAGGAAACTTCCTCAACATGATAAAGAGCATATATGAAAAACCCACAGCCAGCATAGTACTCAATGGTGAGAGACTGAAAGCCTTCCCTCTAAGATCAGGAACAAGACAAGGATGCCCGCTGTCACCACTGTTATTCAACATTGTGCTGGAAGTGCTAGCCAGGGCAATCCGGCAAGACAAAGAAAAAAGGCATCCAAATTGGAAAAGAAGAAGTAAAACTGTCATTGTTTGCAGATGATATGATCTTATATCTAGAAAACCCTGAGAAATCGACGATACAGCTACTAGAGCTAATAAACAAATTTAGCAAAGTAGCGGGATACAAGATTAATGCACATAAGTCAGTAATGTTTCTATATGCTAGAAATGAACAAACTGAAGAGACACTCAAGAAAAAGATACCATTTTCAATAGCAACTAAAAAAATCAAGTACCTAGGAATCAACTTAACCAAAGATGTAAAAGACCTATACAAAGAAAACTACATAACTCTACTAAAGAAATAGAAGTGGACCTTAAAAGATGGAAAAATATTCCATGTTCATGGACAGGAAGACTAAATGTCATTAAGATGTCAATTCTACCCAAACTCATCTACAGATTCAATGCAATCCCAATCAAAATTCCAACAACCTACTTTGCAGACTTGGAAAAGCTAGTTATCAAATTTATTTGGAAAGGGAAGATGCCTCGAATTGCTAAGACACTCTCAAAAAGAAAACGAAGTGGGAGGAGTTACACTCTCTGACTTTGAAGCTTATTATAAAGCCACAGTTGCCAAAACAGCATGGTACTGTCTCAAAGATAGACATATAGATCAATGGAATCGAATTGAGAATTCGGAGATAGACCCTCAGATCTATGGCTGACTGATCTTTGATAAGGCCCCCAAAGTCACT
Organism: Choloepus didactylus; assembly: GCF_015220235.1. NCBI lineage: Eukaryota > Metazoa > Chordata > Mammalia > Pilosa > Megalonychidae > Choloepus > Choloepus didactylus. Next base: position 11,224,043 of record NC_051308.1, read on the forward strand.
GAACTGAGTCATAATGGTCTTTTCAACAAATGGGGCTGGGAGAGTTGGATATCCATATCCAAAAGAATGAAAGAGGACCCCTACCTCACCCCCTACACAAAAATTAACTCAAAATGGACCAAAGATCTCAATATAAAAAAAAGTACCATAAAACTCCTAGAAGATAATGTAGGAAAACATCTTCAAGACCTTGTATTAGGTGGCCACTTCCTAGACTTTACACCCCAAGCACAAGCAACAAAGAGAAAATAGATAAATGGGAACTCCTCAAGCTTAGAAGTTTCTGCACCTCAAAGGAATTTCTCAAAAAGGTGAAGAGGCAGCCACTCAATGGGAAAAAATTTTTGGAAACCATGTATCTGACAAAAGACCGATATCTTGCATATATAAAGAAATCCTACAACTCAATGACAATAGTACAGTCAGCCCAATTATAAAATGGGCAAAAGATATGAAAAGACAGTTCTCTGAAGAGGAAATACAAATGGCCAAGAAACACATGAAAAAATGTTCAGCTTCACTAGCTATTAGAGAGATGCAAATTAAGACCACAATGAGATACCATCTAAAACCGATTAGAATGGCTGCCATTAAAGAAACAGGAAACTACAAATGCTGGAGGGGATGTGGAGAAATTGGAACTCTTATTCACTGTTGGTGGGACTGTATAATGGTTCAGCCACTCTGGAAGTCAGTCTGGCAGTTCCTTAGAAAACTAGATATAGAGTTACCATTCGATCCAGCGATTGCACTTCTCGGTATATACCCGGAAGATCGGAAAGCAGTGACACGAACAGATATCTGCACGCCAATGTTCATAGCAGCATTATTCACAATTGCCAAAAGATGGAAACCACCCAAATGTCCTTCAACAGATGAGTGGATAAATAAAATGTGGTATATACACATGATGGAATACTACGCGGCAGTAAGAAAGAACGATCTCGTGAAACATATGACAACATGGATGAACCTTGAAGACATAATGCTAAGCGAAATAAGCCAGGCACAAAAGAGAAATATTATATGCTACCACTAATGTGAACTTTGAAAAATGTAAAACAAATGGCTTATAATGTAGAATGTAGGGGAACTAGCAATAGAGAGCAATTAAGGAAGGGGGAACAATAATCCAAGAAGAACAGATAAGCTATTTAACGTTCTGGGGATGCTCAGGAATGACTATGGTCTGTTAATTTCTGATGGATATGGTAGGAGCAAGTTCACAGAAATGTTGCTATATTAGGTAACTTTCTTGGGTTAAAGTAGGAACATGTTGGAAGTTAAGCAGTTATCTTAGGTTAGTTGTCTTTTTCTTACTCCCTTGTTATGGTCTCTTTGAAATGTTCTTTTATTGTATGTTTGTTTTCTTTTAACTTTTTTTCATACAGTTGATTTAAAAAAGAAGGGAAGTTAAAAAAAAAAAAAAAACAAGGAAAAAAAATGATGCAGTGCCCCCTTGAGGAGCCTGTGGAGAATGCAGGGGTATTCGCCTACCCCACCTCCATGGTTGCTAACATGACCACAGACATAGGGGACTGGTGGTTTGATGGGTTGAGCCCTCTACCACAGGTTTTACCCTTGGGAAGACGGTTGCTGCAAAGGAGAGGCTAGGCCTCCCTATGGTTGTGCCTAAGAGCCTCCTCCCGATGCCTCTTTGTTGCTCAGATGTGGCCCTCTCTCTAGCTAAGCCAACTTGAAAGGTGAAATCACTGCCCTCCCGCCTACGTGGGATCAGACACCCAGGGGAGTGAATCTCCCTGGCAACGTGGAATATGACTCCCGGGGAGGAATGTAGACCTGGCATCGTGGGACGGAGAACATCTTCTTGACCAAAAGGGGGATGTGAAAGGAAATGAAATAAGCTTCAGTGCACAGAGATCCAAAAGGAGCCGAGAGGTCACTCTGGGCACTCTTACGCACACTTTAGACAACCCTTTTTAGGTTCTAAAGAATTGGGGTAGCTGGTGGTGGATACCTGAAACTATCAAACTACAACCCAGAACCCATGAATCTCGAAGACAGTTGTATAAAAATGTAGCTTATGAGGGGTGACAAGGGGATTGGGAAAGCCATAAGGCCACACTCCACTTTGTCTAGTTTATGGATGGAAGAGTAGAAAAATAGGGGAAGGAAACAAACAGACAAAGGTACCCAGCGTTCTTTTTTACTTCAATTGCTCTTTTTCACTCTAATTATTATTCTTGTTATTTTTGTGTGTGTGCTAATGAAGGTGTCAGGGATTGATTTGGGTGATGAATGTACAACTATGTAATGGTACTGTGAACAATTGAAAGTACGATTTGTTTTGTATGACTGCGTGGTATATGAATATATCTCAATAAAATGAAGATTAAAAAAAAAAAAAAAGACATAATGCTGAGCAAAATAAGCCAGGCACAAAAAGAGAGATATTGTATGTTACCACTAATGTGAATTCTGTGAAAAATGTACAATGTTTTATACTGTAGAATGTACGGGACCTAGAGATACCAATTAGTGGAGGGGGAATGATAATCTAATAAGAACAGATAAACTATGGAGGGTAATCTCAATGTTATGGGAATGCTCAGGAATGATTATGGTTTGTAAACTTTCTTGGATATAGTAAGATCATGTTGGAAGCAATAGAGTTATTTTAGGTTTTTTTTTTCTCTTATTCCTTTGTTTTCTTAGGGGTTGTTAATTTTCTTGGGGTATGGTAGGAACATGTTGGAAGCAATGTAGTTATTTTAGATTATTTGTTTTTCTTACTCCTCTGTTTGGACATGGTTTATTAATTTTCTTGGTGTATGGTAGGAACATATTGGAAGCAAAGTAGTTATTTTAGGTTATTTGTTTTCCTTAATCCATTGCTTTGTTTGAAATGTTGTGGGGTTTTTTGGTTGTTGTTTGCCTGTTTGTTTTTAATTTTTTGATAAACAAAGTTAAAAAATTGAAAAAAAATCAGTAGAAAAATGGGAGTAAAAACTAAATGACAAATAGGGTGGGATGGGGGGATGGTTTGGGTATTCTCTTTTCACTTTTATTTTTTATTCTTATTCTGATTCTTTCTGATGTAAGGAAAATGTTCAGAAATAGATTGTGGTGATGAACGCATAACTATATGATCATACTGTGAACAGTTGATTGTATACCATGGATGACTGTATGGTTTGTGAATATATTTCAATAAAACTGAATTAAAAAAAAAAAAAAAGTGGTAGGAGGGGAGAGAACAAAAAGGAGGGGGGTAAGTAGAGTAAAGGGGAGAGACAAGGAAAAAATGGGAATAACCAGGGCATGAGACACACATACACCAGTGACGTCCAAGAAGTGGATGCTTCCAGGCCAACCACGGGGGGCCTTAGCTGCCTGAATGGGCTGCAGCGTTGCCTCCTGGACCCTGGAACGTGGGGGTCGCCCCAGCAGCTGAGAAGAGCCAGCCAAGCAGCAGGAAGTCTGTTCCTTGCATTCAGCAATAAAATACGGAGGGGGAAAAAGCCCTCGACGGTGCAGTGCATCATTCTCAGGGAGAGACACAAAGCGCCATCCTAAGATGGGAGAAGCCGGGCACCCTGGCCACTCTTCAGCGAGCTGAGAGTTTACATGATGTCAAGAACAGATGTAGAGTCTCTGTTCAGAATAAACAAGGGGAAGCCCTGGCAGCTGCATTCTGCTGTGGGGACTTCCTGAACCATGGCTGGGTCAGGGCAGGCCCGGGCTGGAGGAAGGGCGCTTTCTTTAGTCCCATCCTAAGCTGCAACGTGTGTGTCACCAGCATCTGCAACTCTGCAAACATGCTTGTCTCTGTCATTACAGGGACATTTGAAAAACTGGGAAAAACTAAAGAACAAGGTCCCAAGGCCTGGGGACCGAGAGACACTTGCTTTATTTCCCCTCCTCAGGGGGCAGGAATAATAATGTTACCCACTCTTTGGGTCAGGGTAAGAATCGAGTAAGATCAATCACATACAAGACCCAACACAGGGCTTGTCACAGGGAGCGTGTTTGGTGGCTGTCAACGTTCCCATTACTCCCGTGACTCCACCGCTACTGCCAGGCCCACCCTGGCTTCCTCCTGTGGCCGGGAGCTGGCGGAAGAGGGTACAGAAAGCATAGGCTTTCTGAGAGGGATTAGAGGCTCTTTTTCCTTTCCTCCTATGTTTGCTTGTGTTAAAAATAACACCAGCTTTGGACTTTCCCCAGGTCATTCATGTTTCTGGGCAAAATGATGCTGAGCCAGGGGCCTGGTGAGAATATTCACAAGGAGGCATTTTGTGGCCGTCGAGGTGACGACTTTGAGGGAGTCTATTTTGGCTTCTGGAAGAAGCATGATGAGACATGAGGTCTGACTCATTGCCTAAAATATGTCCGTGCCATTTGGAGAGGGGCTTATGTTTCCATGTTTACTGACTGCAAAGAGTGAAGAGAAATAGGTTTATGTTTCGTTGTCTAAACAGAATTCAGACGGAGCCCACAGATGAACTGTTGTAAGGCTGACCTTGTCCAAGTCCTGCTGCTTCCTGCAGACTTGATTTAAGATTCTTCCAGAGCTCTTCAGTTTTCCCTCCTGCGAACCCTGGGAGGGAAACTGCCAGTTTTGGAGCCTCCCAGTGTTAGCTAGCTTCTGTCCTGGAGACCTCTGCTTTCCTCTCAGGCCTGAGGACATCATCCCTGGGCCATGTCTTGCTTCCAGTTGGCTGCATGGAGGGGCCTGAAGGGCTGCCTGCACCTCCTCCCGCCTCCCCCCGCATACTCCACTCCGGAAATCCAGACCCAGAGTGCTTGTCGGATGGGAAGGAGTACGCTGCTGATGAAGACATGCTCTCTCTTTAAAGGCTGGGTGTCCTGACCTTTGAAAGTCTAAAAGGAAGCCTGATCCATGGGATAGACAGAGGGAAACACAGACTTGGAAAGAAATTCCAGAACCCAAAAAGGAGAATCACCTGACACTTGATGGACGTCATTCTAATCTAGGAAAATGGAAGATGGGCTTAAACCATAAGATCACAGAACCCTTTATTCTAAGAGATGGAACTAGTTGAACTGCAACAAAAGCTAGTTCAGAAAAAGATGGGAAGATTGGGTGTGTTCTTTGTTATTCTAGGTCTTTGGGGGGCCTAAATGAAACTTTCAACCAAAGAACCAATGCAAATTGTAGACGAGATGTTTTTCCATCTGTATTTTTTCCTACCCTGACACATGTCCCCCGGTGCCTCCAAAACGGACAGTCCTGGCCAGGGGCTCCGCAGAGGCTGGGCAATGCTCCTGACTTCCTGAGCTCATTGCAGAGAACACTGAGGATGTTTTCCAGTCTGAGGAGGTGCTGCCACAGAGGGCAGAAGGCCTTCTGATTGCTCCATCCTGACACCCCCATGTGCTAGGCAGTCCCCTGGGAGGAACAAAGCCCCCGAACGGGATGAGGGCCTCAAATTGGCTAACAGATTGGCCCATATCCCAGCTGCAGGGCTTGGCTCCTGCAGGGGCTGCTGAGCACGTGGGACAGTCAGGGTGGAGCAAGCAAAAGTCTTGCTTCTGCAGCAGGGTCCTCATCTTTTCCCCTGAGAGAGACTGGAGGGCTGTTACCCCGTGCTAGAACCTCCATCTCCCCACTTCACCAGCTTCCTTCGTCTGCAAGGACTTCCCCAGGGTGGGAAGGCAGAGCCTTTGGAGCCCCTCAGGCACAGCGGAGGTGGAGATCCACTAAGGGCAGGGCAGCTCCAGACCCTGGGTAGATCTGTGCCCAGCTTGCCTGGCCCCATCAAAGGCTGTGACGTTAGACACCAGTTAAGCAGGTGTGGCCCCACTACCTGTGAGTGGATCTCATCAAGGAAGGACCTCATCGAGCTCATCAACCACAGGCCAGAGTGCAGACGACAGACCCTGAGGATGTTTTCCTCTCTTTCTGGTCAGCTGGGAAACTCTTGAGGTGGTGGGTAGGTGTCTAATCTTTGTGTTTCATCTTAGGACTTTCAAAGAACCTAACTCTGTACCTTGTTGTAGCTTCAATTAAATTGTGAATGACTGTTTTTCACACTCACTAATTTGAGGCAGGGGTTCTGAGTCTGGGATCCCCAGATGGGCTTTGGATGTCTATGAATCTGCTGAAACAATGTGTAGAGTCTTCTACAAATATTTTTTTGAGGGAAGGAAGGGCCAGCTTTCTTTAACATCCAAAGATGTATGAGGAGGTTTGGGGCCAGGAGCCCTGTTGAAAGGTCCTCCCCAGAGCCTGAAGAAGGCACCTGGAGCCCTGCTCTGATCCTTGAAGCTCAGGGTCCCAGGTTCTCAGTGGAGGGACCAGGAGGAGAGGCTTGAAGGGACATCTGCTTTTAGCCAGCAGCTTCCTTCCCACCCATCCCTCCCGAACTGTCGACTAGAACATCTGTGAGCAAAGAAATAAATAGATCACAGGGAAAGGATGGAGGGAAGGGGTTGGGGGTGATGTCAGAGATCAGAGACCCCAAGAAGAAACACTTCAGTGATGTCACCACGTGACTATTCTCAGAGACGAGACTGATTCCTTGGAGAGAAGTACATGCCACACAGATTCCTACCATGTCACTGGGTGGGCTGCCACATGCAGGGCACAGATGCAATTACCGTCTACTTACAGACCCACAGGCAGTGGCAGCCCCTGCAGGCCCAGGGCTTCCACCCACACAGCCTCCGAGGGACATCAGGCACCAGCATTGTCATGGCTTTAATTCTACCCTTTGGCTTATACCCTGAATTAGACTGACATGCTTCTATAGAAGGACCAAAATTTCTTTGGCTAATGAGGGCTTACAGAAATTCAGATAATAATTAGAAAGGGAAAATAGCACCCCTAAATTATATCACAGTCTTTTGTTTTTAAACAGGTTAAACAACTCTACCCCCAAACTGTTTGGAATGCGACGAGGCCATAAATTGTGATGTGAGAAAGAAGCCTGAGAGACTTTTGATTAAAAGTCAGCAGAGAATCTGCTTATAATTGTGCATAAGAGTCTCCCCCTGAGTACCTCTTTGTTGCTCAGATGTGCCCCCCCCTCCCCCCAGCTAAGCCAACTCGGCAGGTGAACTTGCTGCCCGCCCTTCTACGTGGGATCTGACTCCCAGGGGTGTAAATCTCCCTGGCAACGCAGGATATGACTCCCAGGGAGGAATCTGGACCCTGCATCATGGGATTGAGAACATCTTCTTGACCAAAAGAGGGATGCAAAATGAAACAAAATAAAGCTTCAGTGGCTGAGAGATTCCAAATGATGCTGAAAGGTCACTCTGGTGGGCATTCTTACGCACTATACAGATAACACTTTTTAGGTTTTAATGCATTGGAATAGCTAGAAGTAAATACCTGAAACTATCAAACTGCAACCCAGTAGCCTTGACTCTTGAAGACGATTGTATAACAATGTAGCTTACAAGGGGTGACAGTATGATTGTGAAAGCCTTGTGGATCACACTTCCTTCATCTAGCATATAGATGGATGAGTAGAAAAATGGGGACAAAAACTAAATGAAAAATAGGGTGGGATGGGGGGATGGTTTGGGTGTTCCTTTTTACTTTTATTTTTTATTCTTATTTTTACTTTTTCTGGTATAAGGAAAATGTTCAAAAATAGATTGGGGTGATGAGTGCACAACTATATGATGGTACTGTGTGAACAGCTGATTGTACATCACGGATGACTGTATGATATGTGAATATATCTCAATAAAACTGAATTAAAAAACATAAAAAACAAAAAAAAGAGCCACCAGAGGTATAGAAAGAGCATACACTTCGGAGACAGGACTGAGTCAGGATCCTGGCTCTGCAACTTCTTGTGTTATCTTGGGCAAATTGTATAAAGGCTGAGCCTCCGTTTCTTTACCAATGAAAATGAGGGTTAGATGAGCCTGGCACTTAGAAAGAGGTCAATAAATGATAGTTCTCTGCTTCTAACAGTGATCACATTTTAAAGCTGGCAGGGAGCCTGGAGATCACCTGGACCTGGGCTTTGTGCAGACGATCCCATGGGAACGCAGTGGGAAGGCAGGCTGATCCGTGGGGTTGCAGTGGAGCCTGGGATTCAGCATTTCTCAGGCTCCCAGGTGATGCCAAAGCTGCCGGTCTCTGGACCTCACTTTTAGAAGCAGGGATCAGCACCAATGCTTTGTTCATAGAGGGGCTCTCTGTGGCAGAGAGGAAGGAAAGCACTGGGTGAACCTTTGGGGACTCTCCAGGGGATTCGTGCTGCCTTTGAACGGCAGAGGCCTCCCTCACTTTCTTTTCCATAGTGTGCTTGCTTCCGTTCCCGCTGCCGACAGGGCTGAGCAAGAGGAAGTGAACAAGCAGGGGCCACAGGTTCTGGATGAGATCAGAAGTCAAGGCAAAAGGAATAAAGGGAAGGCAGAGAGATGGGCAGGGGGCTTCTGTTGGCCCCAGCTGGGGCTGGCTCTAGGATTCCACCCGTTCTTGCCCAGGGGCTCTGGGATCAGATGCACACACTGACAGAGCTGCAAGGGCCACTCGAGGCCCACCCTCACGCAGCCGGCTGGGGGCACAGCTGGATTTAGAGACCCGTTCTTCTGACTCCTAGGCTAGCACTCTTGTCTCCACACCCATTGTCTTCCTAGAGGTATTTAAAATATATACTAGCACTGAAATATATGTTTGTCAATGAAATCAGAGTCAAACATTGTAGAACCCCAAAGCACCCGTCAGAGCACAAACTTGTAGAGGGGCACAACTTCTAAAACCATTGTCTGAGCACAGGGAAGGGGACATTGTGCACTCAAAACAAAGTCTTTTTCCTGATGTGAGAGGTATTGGAGGCAAGATAGAGAGCAGGGCTCAGGGCAGGTGAGGTGGGCCCGGGGAGTTGGGGGTGGAGAATGGCCTCGGTAAATGTGGAAGTCCAGCTTGGCAGACTCGACTCACTCCAACTTGGGAAAACCATTCCCCCTGGACTGTGGCCTCTTGACTCTCTCCGAGTGACCCTGGGGATTCTGAGTCCCCCTTCGGTGGCTCTGCTGAGTGTCGTGCAGGGGCAGCTTGGCGGCAGTCGAGGGAGGCTTACCTGTGGCAGTCGTGCCAGATCCAAGCATGGCGGCCGTTCTTGGGTCGGAAGTCAGATTGGCCGTTGTTGTGGATCTGGGAGGAGAAGCGCAGAAGCCGGCGGTAGCCCGTGGTGGGGTCGGTCTTGGCGGCCGAGGCCGAGAGGCAGTTCTCCTCCATGGCACACTGCAGCATGAACATGGGCCGGTCTTCCAGGTAGGTGCTCTGCTGGACAATCTCTGGTCAGGGGCGGCTGGGGAGGGGCAGATACGGCGTTCAAACAAGCCAAGAGACCTCTGCCCTGAGCATTTCACTTCTGGGCTGGGACAAAACCCCTACCCCTGCTTACTACTACCTTCTCGGACTGGCTCAAAATCTCCTCAAGGTCACCTTCTTTGCTAACCCTACCCCAAATTACTCCTTCCTTTTAATGACACTTCTTCAATTTAACAGTACAGATTGGCAAAATGTTGACAATTGTTGAATTTGGGTGAGGGATACAGGAGGGCTCATTATATTATTCTCTCTACTTTTAGTTGGCTTGAAATCTTCCATAATAAAAAGTAAAAACAACAATGACAATGACAATTGTGCTACCCAGAGAGAGACATTGATAAGACCTGGGTCTGATTCTTCCGGGAATTACATAAATACACTTTCCAACATGTATAATATTGTATGTAGATTTGTAGTTTGCTTATACTCTTTCCCCTAAAATACATCTTGATATATTTCCATGTTAATAAATATCCATTACGATGTTCATTTAATGGCTACATAATATTTCATTTATAACCTATCCCATATTTTTGGATATTTTGCTGGTTTGGAATTCTTCACTGTTAGGGATAAAGCTGTGATAAACATCCTATAGTAAATCTGTGTATATAGCTTTGTCTCTTTAGAGTATGTTTCTATAAGGGAGATTGCTGGGACAAAGGCTTTTTAAGGCCCTGGTGCTTCTTTACAGGTTGTTTCAGTCTCCACCTAACAGTGCTGGGCACATGAAAGTTCTCCCTAGGTGCATATCTCTTAAAACAGGCTTGATTTACTTATCCTAAACTGAGAGAGTTCAGAGCAATGGCCCCAGAAAACTCATTTTTGGGTCTTCCATGAGGATGGCCAGGGCATGGTTCATCTCATAATTCTAGGTCCTCGAGAGAAGGGGCTTTTTTTTAAACTAATGGGCTTGTTTCTATCTCATGGATACTGTAAATTATATTAGTGACCAGGTTTCCCTCTTTCCTTTGGCTGCTAGGAAGCCCACTGTTAGATTTATGACCCACTAGAGGTAGTGTATGGTACCTAATTTTTTATTAACCCTTCTCCTGGCTCCATTTTAAGCCACTATCCTTTGCTGGTAACTGCCTTTCTTTAATCTGCTTTTAATTTAAGCTAACTTTATTTAGATTTATGTTATTTTAATTTCTTTTTGGAAAAGATGGGATATTAAAATATAAATAAATTAATAAACAAAGGACAGGCCCCTGACAGGGTGTGTGACTGCCGTCTCCCTGCACAGGTGTCTCCCTCGTGGAGGCAGGTCAGGGTGGTGGCCTCGCCATCTCTCCTCTGAGGACACGAGAGCTTGTGATGTCTCCCCAGAGAAGCTCATTCCGGGCATTGGAGAACCCTGCTTTACAGGGATTGGAGATGCTAAATAAGTCCAAAAGGGGTTGGTGAGATAATCGAACTGACTGAGCTCAGGTTTAACCTTCTCCCTAACGAGCATAATTGGCATTGCTCATTTGTTTAAGCACACACATTTATCCATTGTCCCACTTAACTTCCAGTTTCCAGAAAACAAAACAAAGCGACTGTGGATCACAGCAATTAACTAACTTAGCCAACAGCAGCTAGTAGGCAACAGGTCTGGTCTCAAGTTCTGGCCTGATCCTGGGTCTTTTTCACCCCCAGATTCATGACAGGGGTGGCTAGTGTGTTTTATGAGGCCGGGGTGAGGAGGGTGGGGTTTACACTTAGGAGGGCAGCACAGCCACAAGGCCGACGGCTGGTCCTCTGTCAGCTGGAAGGGACCCTCAAGAGACAGGCCTTCTGAATCCTGCTGGGGGTTTCCCTTCCATATTTTCAGTCTCTCTAATTCTCAGGGAGTCACCAGGAAGCTAAATTACCACTAGGGTGTGAAAAAAGGAAGTGGTCTATGGAACAGTCTGGAAGGCAAGGGGGCAGAGTGCCTTCTATGCTTCATGGCTTCGCTAACCTCAGAAACACACTCCCAGGAAAGTGTTACCTCCTCCAGTTAACTGTGAGAACAGAGTCTTAGCCACATAATCTGCCCGAGGTCACTTAGAACACAGTGGCCCTGGGATTTGAACATAGCGCTCCCAGACTCCAAGTCCCTCCCTCCGACTTTCTTTTACCCTCTGTCACAGGCCAGGTTGGTGGTTGGGGCATGAGGGCTGGTCTCTTTCTCCCCATCTTTGTCCCTAACAAGAATTAGTCTCTGCCTCCCCCTTTGCTCAGCCCACGGCGGAGGCCCCAGGGCCTTGCATGGGGTGACTGCTGAGACGCGGCTTCTCCTGGGGCCTGGCAGGGAGTGGGGACTCTCACTTTCTGAGCAGGCCACTCCGGCCCCGTACTGCACCCCGCCCTGGGGGCAGACCACGTCCTCCCCGTGGCGGCAGTGAGCCAGGGACAGCTCCGTGCCCGAGCACTTCACTCCGCTCATGACCACTCTGTTGGCGTAGGCATTTCCGTGCCAATACCAGGTCTCCTGGATGAATCAACAAAAAAATGGTCAGTCCGGCACCTTGAATTTTCACTTTTCATATTTTACCAACTTTCAGTCCCACAAAAAATCCCAAGGTTTTATGATCTCATTTCAGATGGAGATAGCTGAAGCACAGAGAGCCACTTATCCAAATCATGCAGTTGAAATCCAGGTCTTCTGACCCTAGCACTTGGATTTTACCGCACTCCCCCTTGGGAAAGTCTATGGAAGCCACACAGTCAAGTTGCATGTCGGGAATGGGAAGCACCTGCAGCTCCCCCTGCCTCACCCTGAGCCCAGACAGACATTGCTAATCAACCACAGCACACTCTCCTCTAAGCCAGAATGTGATCTCAGAGCCCTCAACCCAGTGCTCCAGGAGGGTACCACACAGTGATCAGAGCTGGTAGGGAGAGAAGAAATCTAT